>NW_028230453.1:14990910-15290910 GCF_043228905.1 Azolla caroliniana
CCGATCGAAGAGGGACGAGATGCAACAACGCACCACCAACAAAAGAAATGAAGCTTAGAAGGGAGACAAAACCGAGGCAAATGGTGATCGAGGAAGAAGAGACCTCCCAACAAATGCGGGTTAATGAAGTGGCCGATACAAAGGCTCTCGTTCGGTATGACGGTACCGAGAGAGAAGGTGTGAAACAAGTCACCTTCTTGTCTTACAAAGAAACGACGGCGAAGGAGGAGGCCGATGACTCGAGGACGGCGAACGCCACTTCGAGGGAGGATAAATGTTTTGGAACACGCATTGTGTACGAAACATCGGGTGATGACGGCGCAAGCATATCCGGCGCTCACACCTTCTTCCCCGATCGGTTGTATTAGATCTACCGAACGATGTCGTCGATACGACCGCTCTTCCTTTGTCCACCGCGCGTGTCCTTCGATTGGACTCCTGGCCACTCCTCACGCTCACCGTCTTCAACTGGGTATTGTAGATCGTTCGTGTCGATCTCCGATTAGGCCGGGTTTGCCCTTGTCCGGATAGGTCTCAACCGATCGCTTCTTGGCTTGGTTGGCCTTCGTCTGCATTCACATTTCCCCGAGTCGGGCTCGACCGATTGATTCTGGCTGGGTCGGCCCCCTTTTGGATCGGAATCGTCCGATCGATTTTCGCTGAATCAGGTTTCGGCCGGATCGACCCCGGTCGATCGGCTCCCATGTGGATCTTCCTTCGTTGGGGCCGGAATCTCGGCTGGATCGTCTTCCGGTTTGACTGGTTCTCGACTCTTCCTTCCTTCCCGCATGCAACCTCTCCATCGAACTCAACCGCAGCTTCATCCTTGGCCTCCACGTCGGGCATATCCTTCCCTCCATGTATGCTCGCCGCGAGCCATATTGTCTCCTCTTCGCCACCTCCTTTATCTTCGGTCTTATGCCGACACACGGTCTCGACTGCCGAAGTCTCCGGAACCGGTGTGAAGGAATCCCTTCGCTCATGCACATTTACCTTGTCTTCTTCATCGCCCTTCCGGTCGTCCTCTTTTTTGTGCACACATTCCGTCTCTCCGGTCTCACGTTGGCGCACGTGCACAACCGCCGAAGTCTCTAGAATAGGTGTGGGGATATCCTTTCTTCCTCGATCTTCTTCCTCCTTGTGTTGGGCCTTCGTCTTCCCGTCACCACCTTCCGTCTCTCCGGTCTCACGTTGGCACATGGGCGCAACCGCCGAAGACTCTGGAACAAGCGTGAAGAAAGTGTCGACATGGCTATCCGTCGTCGACTCATCCATAGCCACCTCCGACTCGATGTCGTTTGTCATGGCTACCTCCTCAATCTCTTCAGACTCAAACACTTTTTCTCCCTCGATCATGCAAGCTTTTCTCATGCTTGCGCCGTCATCACCCGATATTTCGTACACAATGCGTGTTCCGAAACATTTATCCTCCCTCGAAGCGGCGTTCACCGTCCTCGAGTCATCGGCCTCCTCCTTCACCGTCGTTTCTTTGTAAGACAAGAAGGTGACTTGTTTCACACCTTCTCTCTCGGTACCGTCATACCGAACCAGAGCCTTTGTATCGGCCACTTCATTAACCCGCATTTGTTGGGAGGTCTCTTCTTCCTCGATCACCATTCGCCTCGGTTTTTTCTCCCTTTTAAGCTTCATTTCTTTTGTTGGTGGCGCGTTGTTGCATCTCGTCCCTCTTCGATCGTCCCTCATGGGCCGTCTTGTTGTCGTCGATATTCTCGCTTGCCCATTATCGTGTAGTCGGCATACACTTTCCACTTTGCTCCAATCCTCGATGAGGCCATTTGCACCATCATCTTCTTCGAGTTTGAGGCCGATCGCCATCCTTTCCATTCGATCGATTGACTTCACGAACATAAGGACCTTATCGACCCCCACCAATCTTTGTTCCCGCTCCGACAATTGAGAAAAATGATGCTCGAAGTCTACGAATGCTTGTGTCGCACCTTGGTGGGTCTTCGCTGATGTCACCCATTGGTCGAAGTTGCGTCGATCTTGTCCCTTTAGTCTCTCATAGTCATAGTCTTCCAATAGAGCCTTCTCGAAAGTCGCCCACGAATCATGAGCTTCTAGAAGCTCTTTTACATCTTTGAAGATCGGTTGAGACACCACCCGACAAAAGTACTCTAGCCTCATAGCTTTGTCCACACCTCTTCAATCCATCTCCGCATTGTAGACTTTTAGGAAACTTTGGACTTCGGCACCGTTGAAATAGCTCATTCGTTCGACTACCTTGTCGACGGCTTGTTGGGCTTCATTTCTTCTTTTCCCTTCTCTTAGAAACTCCATCATCCTTTTTGACATTGCCTCCATGAGATATTCGCCATCCATCTTTCTCCTCCCCTGCTGCTCTTCACGTCGGGTTCACCAAATGATGTCGCGAAGATTCGCGCGTGCGTGTGCTACTCGAGCGACCACCGGGGTCTTGGACTGGGGAGGATGTTCGCAGAATTCTCGAAGAGATGACGATCAATGTAAGATTAGACGAAATTTGTTCACTTGAGAAGAAGAAAGATTGTACACTTGAGAAGTAGAAAAACATGAAGAAGATAAAGAAAAATATAATTATATTGATGATAGTGGTGTTGGTGATATCACATATTGAGCCCCCCTTACACAAGCCCAACTAGAGGCTTTTATAGGTCTTTCCATGCTCGTGACATGCACATAACCATGGGCTAAAACCATGGTTTTGTGCACACGGTTTTGCTTATGTCATGCACAAACCATGGGTTTAAAACCATGGTTTTGTGCACATGGTTTTCTATGGTTGTTTCGTCTATAATTTGTATATGAAAAAGGAAATACATAAAATCTACACTATATGATAGTTGTCCTAGTGGTAAGGCAATTATCTTGTATCTTAGAGGTGCAAGGTTCAATCCTTGCTTGCACCCCTCTATATGAACTCAAGTGCCACTAGGCTAGGTTTATTTGCTAAATGCATGCGCAATGTTGCACATCCTTGGTTTATTCGTCTCACTCGGTTTCACACCGTAGCCGAAAATCGTCACGACAACGTGTGGTGTCAATTTCCATCAGAGTTGGAGTAGTTACTGGAGGCACATTATATGACTCCCTCGGAAAAGGTTTCGCTACCACTGAGGCGTAGGTAGGCTCTGATCTTGCCCTCGGAATCTGGAATTGTCGTTCCGAACGTCGTTCGAAGAGGCGGTTGTCGCATCTCACCACACGACTAATTACTTCTGTTAATGACTTTCGCTCTTCGGGGAAGGTCAAGAGTAAATCCTTGACATCGTTGCGTAAGCTATAACAGAATTGCTCCATCAATGCGTGATCATCCCAAGGGATATTGGCAGCGAGTAGATGGAAATCTGCAGCGTATGCGGAGGCTGGACGATCACCTTGGCGTAATCGCTGGATTTTGTTGATTACAGTCCTTATGCTATCAGTATCTCCAAAACAGGCCTTAAACTCAATTATAAATTCTTCAAAACTGTTTAGTAATGGAGATTCCTTTTCCAACAATGGAGCAAACCATGCTAACGCTGAGCCACTAAGGAGAGTGCCTACTAGTCCCACTCGTGATGCATCGGTGGGATATCGAGAAGGATGCATTTGTATCACTAAACGTACTTGATTCAAAAAACCTCTAAACTCTGATCGGGTCCCATCAAATTTTGCAGGAAGACCGATCTTGGGTTCTTTGTGAATCCCTTGAGTGCTTGATCCTTGTTGTTGTAATGATATGATAGTCGCTTCGAGTTGTTGTACACGTAACGTCAGCTCCCCATGTTGTTGTTTTTCCAGCACTATTTGTTGAAGATCCCCCAACAAACAATGCTTTTCTTATTCTAGTGCTACAAATTTCTCTTTTAAGCACTAGAGCTCCGAGAAAACAGATTGGTATTCCTGAGCGCTAACAGTTTCCATTTTACTAGTGAGGATAAGAGGATTAATAAGAAGATAAAAGGAAGAGGAGGAAAGGAAGATACGGAAGGAAGATCGACCAAAATTGGTTCAAATTGTCAAGAACAGTACTAAGACAAAGAAAGAATTAGTACTAAAAGAAGTATTAGTACTAAGAGAGGTGAAGAACTCTCGAGAGAAGGAAAGATTGAGTGAGAGGGAGAGAGAGAGAGAGAGAGAGAGAGAGAGAGATGATAAGAAAAGATATATATTATGTGAAGAGAATGTACAGTAGCAGCTAGGAGGCTTAAGATTGGCGTTGAACCAATTTGGTTCGAAATAATGCCTTGTGCCTCCTTTTATAGTGTTCTAAGGAATACTCCTGAAGTTTCTAGAATGTTCCAGGGAAATCTGGAATACACATCAATTTTTCTATAATAAAACATAAATGAAAATAATATTCTACGTATTACAATGTATGGTCTAATGGTTAAGAGCTCGACCCATGTAGCATAAGGTCGTGGGTTTGAGTCTTGCCATATCATGACAATATGCCTCTCCAACCTATGAGGTAACCATAGATTTCCTATGAATTTCCTCACCTAGCAAAGCACCACAAATATAAGTGTACACCAATTTTCCTTTTGGTGCACTATTACTGATGGCAATAAAGAAAGTTTCCCATGAGATAAGCAAAGTGCATAACAAAAAACTAGATTTCAGCTCATCATCCATGGTCATTTTTTGAGCTTGCAACTGACACCATAATGCATCAAACTCATTTAGATGAGAAGCAACACTATAGATGTCCTTCATGCGAAGGACATAGAGCTTTCACATCAAAAACACATTGTTTGATGCGGTTTCCTTCTCATATGTATTGCATAACTTTCTTCGGAATTTTTACTGTCTAAAATAGTGACATAGACATTATCTGCCAAGTGCAATCTTATCGTAGACATGGTCAAAGCATCAAGTTCCTCCCAATCATCATTAACCATGTCATCCGGCTTCTTGGCTTTTCCGCCTAGAGGCCTCATTTGCTTTCTTTGAACTAATACATCACACATGTCTGATTCTTCCACAAAGCAAAATTAGATCCATCAAATTTGCAGATCTCAATATGATCTTTTCCCAAAAACGAATAGATCTTACATGAACTATTCATACCAACAAAAGTTCTACTAGATGTATCCAACGTTTCAGACTCCATGGGAGTGAACAACAATATCAAACAACTGAGCACAAGAACTTCTCAACTGAACACTAGAAGCAAGCAACTAACCAACTTATTGCCCCCGGAAAAAAAAAATCTCAAAATGATATTGATGAGTGCATGTAACAAGTACCACTATGCATGCACCTTCCAATTTATATCAACTATAGCTAGCATCTATTTCTAAAATCACACGTTGTAGGCATCTGCTATGCATCCAAATTGATTCCAACTCTTTGCCGAATGTAGTGAGGTTTCCCACCACAACTTATTTCCTCTGACAAATATGTTGAACAAGCGCAAGAGTTTAAATAAGTGGAATACCTGGGGATGGCAAGCTGTTTTTCTTCTTGTCGAGGGAAAAAACCCGAAAAATTAAAGATGCCCAACAGCAAATCACCCGAAAAATTAAAGATGCCCAACAGCAAATCGATGCTTCAACAAAGTGGCTCCAATCACAAACGTTACTGCTACAATCTCCCAAGCTCTCTATTATGATCTCCCAAGCTCTGATACCACTGTTATAGATCGGTGGAGCATAGAGCCAAGACAGAATAGTTGAGGGAAGGAAAAACTCTTTTCATAAAAAGGGAAAAACAGCAAAAAACGATGAGTGCAATTTTTTTGCCTCTATGTCGTAGAGGAGTTTTTTCTCTCACACCCTATATCACTAATTAAAAATAAGAGCACCGGCCATTTTGGCCTTTTCACACTATGTACATGTCTATGTACGTATGGCAATTAGGGCTTAACAAACGTTCCTGGTATTGTCATGTTGTTTTAATATATACAATACTTTCATGAATAGAGAAGCCGATTGTAAGCAGTTAATTATGAATCATGCGAGCATGGAGAAACTGGGAAACTTATAGATAATTATATAAGTACAGTGTGGATTCAATTTAATTCATGAGTTTCAAATGTGGCTTAGAACTATAAATAAATTGCTCACCATTACATGGAGGCTTTATACAGTTTATTTCAGGCATATATACACATATAAATAAATCAGGCATAAATCCATAGGCCTATCTATATAGAGTATTATTACTCTAATGCATATTATATAGGCCTATATAGAGTATTATTACTCCAGTGCATATTATCTAGCAGTCAGGTTATTGTTCTGAAGCTGAATGCTAAGGAAGTACATGATCATATCATTATCTCCATGGATATGCCCAACCATGTTTCATGGTTAGATTTCTAAAGATTGAGATTTCATGGCTTGACCATTAGCATGTGGAGGCGGAGGCGGCGACGCACCATTCATGCTCCGTTTGGATCGGCTATCGTCTTGTCGGTTGACCGGGGGGTAGGATCTGGTGAGAATCTTGAGGCGGGGTTTCGGAAGCAAAGTTGGGGGGTAATGGATCGTCACCTGGAGTATGAAATAGGTTAATGTGACCAAGCACACAATTCCGCCGATTGCGGTCGTGACCACCATGATTGTAGTGTATCCCGGCTCGGACACTCCATCCGGGTGCAATGCCGCGAAACCTGCCGAGGCGAATGCGAATGTGACCGACACCAACGAGAGGGCCAGCGAGAAGGAAGTGTACCATATGTATTGGTGAAGCTCGGCCGCGATCTGGCCTATATAAATGGTAGGTGTCGGGAGGAGGATCGCGATGCTCAATCCCATGGCCGCAACCGCGAAGAAAAAGGACACACTATTGGTGACCCAGAAGACCTTCATCCCAGCATTGCGGAAGGCCTGAGACGGGACTTGCAACCATCCGGTGAACGTGACCCCGGCCGTCAATGCGGCGGCCACGAGTATGGCATGTACTATTTGCACATACACCTCCCTGTCCTTCCACAACTTCTCATTGAATTGTTGGAATTCCTTCTGGCCTTGTAATATGTCCATGACCGTCTCGTTCTCTAGCTCGAATGCGATATGGAACGCTGTCATCCCCATGCGGTCCTTGATCCTCGGGTTTAGCCTCTCCTCATGCGCATTGTCTTCCGAGTGGTCGACCAAAGCCTGGACAATGTCCACCCGATTGTGAAGCACTGCCCAATGCAGGCACGTCCGCTTCTCCTTCGCATCGCACCGGTTCAACGTGTATTTCGAACCCGGCCGCATGAGCCACTCAAAGACATCTCTCTTCCCGAGGTAAAGCGCTAGGTACGTAGGAAGTGAACTTGTCCACCCCTGCTCGAGCTCCTCTCGTGTTCGCTTATCATCGAGGTCGGGGTCACGATCCTTGAGATTATCTTTGAGCATCCTTACGATTTCGT
Organism: Azolla caroliniana; assembly: GCF_043228905.1. NCBI lineage: Eukaryota > Viridiplantae > Streptophyta > Polypodiopsida > Salviniales > Salviniaceae > Azolla > Azolla caroliniana. The sequence goes on from NW_028230453.1 coordinate 14,998,256, forward strand.
CCGACGACATTGATGACAAAGGGGTATTCCGGTTTCTGTGTTCCACACTATGACAATCGGCACGACTAGTCGTCCCTGGTGCCGAATATTGATCTTCGTTATTCCCGCTAGTATCCATCACTCAAGTCACCAAATGTCTCTAAGCTTCTCCTCCTCCCCAATTATGTCAATAATATAGAAGCTGAGTGCACTTTGACAATGAATTGTGTTTGTCCATATCTCCAAATGTGGCATGTGCATATATGCCTATTGTACACGCACGTATACACGCTATGTGTCGATGGTGTCGTTGGACTTGGTCCCTAAGGGCCACAATCCCATGCTACTCTTTTTAATATTTCGAATGTCCACATATGTTTGCTTCATCACTTTTTTAAATGTTTCGAATGTCCATATATATTGCTTGACGTCTAATGCTACAATTCTCTCTTTTCCTTGTTTACCTATGTCAACTAGAGTATAGGTCCACCACGGTTGGCCTCGAAGAATAAACGTATTGGAGGAGATACCGACCACAAATTTAGGACAACTTGCCCTCTTTATTTTGGAGCTAGCTAGAATATCATCTTACCGTCATCATCTCTCATTGGTGCTCCTCCCCAGTGCTACGGTAATCATTGCATAGCTCTTGCAATCCACCTTCATTGTAGTTTATAGTTGTTGTATTAGTACAACTCGAAAGATTTTCAATATTTAGGCTTTTGAATTAACTAGTTGTAAATAAATACATAGACTAGTAGGCCATTAATCATTAGGGATATAGAATTCTCTTTCAATTACAATCAATAATTTTTTGTTCACATTTAGGTCATAAATCCTATTTATTTTATATTTTTCATTATGAGAGTACGGTCTTATTATAATGATATTTGTATACTCGTACACGACATTCAATTAGTTATCATCATGCTTCTTGAGGTAGACGTTCTTGACTTTATCAAGTACACGATCTTGATTGCAATAGACTTCACCAAGTCTTTATCAATAATGCCATTTGGTTATATATAATTATTCTACAAGAAACCAAAATCTAGGAATCATTTTAGCTTAATCTTGGAAAATACATTCCTTTCTATGGACACACGTTTGCCACTATTAGTTTTTCACATTCATCTCTTGACCACTTGTTTCTAGCACACAAGTCCCAATACTTTCATGGCCCTATTCTACCAAGAACATGTAAAGAAAGTTGTCCACTATTTGTATCAAATATTGTAATCCTCTATCAATTACCATTTGACATAGCTCACATTCACTTAATTACTCATTGTTATTTGCATTGGCTATCACAAGTCACCAAATCTCAAATCGATACTTATTAGTAAAGCAAACCTAGTCTAGTTACAAGAATTTAGTGTACCCATAAATCCATAAATGCACATATATCATGTCACTGCTCAAATCTTCTATTCCTAAATGTTATTAGTGTTCATCATCACCAATAATCTCACAATGACATTGTATGGTCACTAGTTCTTAGTTTATAACCTATGCCCCATAAGATCGATGTCACTACTACGCTTGTCTATTTCAATGTCACTAATAGTAATATTGGTCACCATATCAACAACAAAATTCACCTTCCCATTTTCAAAGTATCATCCATATGACAATGCAATCCATGATATAGTATATACAAGAAAACACTCATGTGTGTTGTAGCAATATATCACTAAAAATGAGCATTACAAGTTGCATCATGAATATCGAAACTATAGTAGCCACGTATCTCATACAGGTATAGTACGCCAAAAGAATAATAATAATATCTATATCATATACATGGACACCAGTATTTGTAGTGCTCAAAAAAGGTTTCTTGAATCTGATTCAAGGACAAACTAGATATGAAATCATTAACTTGGGGGGTGGTGCATTGACTTAGGACATGGATGTGTTGATTGCAATAACTTTGCTAACTCATTACTCTACAATATATACACACAAATATATATTAAATATATCTATATTACTTAAAGTTAGAGAATCCTTAATAAATGTATAAATCTTTATTATTATTATTTTTGGTTGACTTTATTGCCTATTTCAATTTCTCCCTCTCTTTTACTTCACTTTATATATATGTATGTATGTATGTATTTTATCTTGGTCCAATATGACATCAAGGATATAGGACATGAACATGTATTCCTCAAAACCTATGGGGGACATTAATATGGAAACAATTGTTCCAAGTAAATGCAATATTATGTGAGAATAAATCGTTTAAGTGAAAATTGGGAAAATTTTGACATATGTTTAGGCAATACATATAGATGAGGGTCACAAGGCTAGTCTAACTAGGATAATTTGTGAGAGATAGCCAATATCTTTTTGTATATATTGTAGATGAGAAAGAGAATGAATCAAAAGAATGTATTGATGATTAATGTTTAAGTCAATGTTAAGGTAGTTTTGCAACCTTTTGATGTATTCTTTGATCGTAGTGTCAACCTATAGGGTATGTGTTTGTATGTGAAGAAAGAAAAACTCTTAAACGCTAAGTTTTACAATAGGTCAAGGTTTTGGAAAAAGTGGTTACTAGAAGATAAAGTAAGGAGGTGAAGGTTTCATCCTACTAGAAGGATCCTAAGGGAAAAGTTGATCGACAATGCACAAGAGAATGAAGCATACAATAAATATGATCATAAATAAAGCATCAGGTGCTTCTTAATACTCCAAGCAAGACAACGTCACAAGCAGCGATGGTGGGGTTTACGTTGCAGAGAGTGCCCCAAACGCAGTTGATCAATGCCGAGTTTCCCTACTCCTCATGTGTCAAGTGTGTCTCTTTGATTAGGGTGTAAGGTTAGTAGTAGGGCTACACAGGGACAACAGAACATGTTGGTGAAGGAGCCAACGAAGGGCAATAAAGCGTTGTTGTGCCTTTTGGTGTCGGATCGTTGCGTGAGTCGGGTGGGAACCGTTAGGGTTTTGGACTAGGAGGAGGAAGAATTTGAGGCAATCTAGTTATGAGTATATTATAAGAAAGAGAGATAGAAACTTGTGAATCCCACAAGTATAATATATTTTATTAATCAATATTTAGATAAGAATATGAAATTAGAATGAAAGAGATAGATATAGAAACCTCGTGAATCCCACGAGTATAGTTTATTTCATGAATCCCACGAATATAATTTATTAATTGGTGTTTTTAGAAATATATCCAATTTCCAAAGTTTTCACACATTATTTATTTATTTATTTTTCTCCCCTTATTATATTGTGCTCCCCATCCTTATATAGTGATGAGAGAGTCTTTACAATCCATGCTTTTTCTCTAACTATAGACTCCATGCTTTTTTTGTCGATAGACTACATGCGTTCTCTAACATGCTTTTTTTCTAAAAGTGATCATGCGTTTTTTTATTATCTAACTATAGTGTTCATTCAAGCTAGATTTGCATGTGTAGTTTTTTTTTTCTATCATGCGTTTTTCTTCTAATTAAAGTTTATCCTAGCGTGAATGTAGCTTTCTATGTGTGACATCTACTATTTAAACACTAATGATATGTTAGTGTAATGGTAAGGTTGCACATTAATTGCATGGAGGTACAAGGTTCAAATCTTGCCCTATGCATGTATTATATATTTTGATATTTCTTTCTTTTCTTCATATTTATTCAATCGGTTATTTTATACATTTTTCACATAGTGTGCGAAATACACTACGACAGCGTCAATGGTGGCAGTCAAAGTATCAGCGGCAAGGGGGGCTATCGGACAGTGGGTGGAGTTGAGGTATGCATTGTAAGGGATGAATAAGGATTGGGAGAAGTAGCAAGCTGGGAATTTGGGACAAAGGAAAGCAAGTGACATGTGGAAAGACCTAGGGAAACACATTAATGGAGGAGTTAGAAGGATATGCAAGGAACTGGTGAATCAGACAGATAATGGGGGATGGATGGAAGAGGAGGTTAGGGCTCCCGTCAGCAGTATGGTGACGACCGTCTTCACAATTGACTGTGTTAGGTTAGAAGTCCCTCGGATGGGAAGAGGAGTTCAAATCAGAGAAAGGGGAGAACCGAAAATCGACACGATCATTAGCCGAATCGAGAGACTATACTTGTAAATAGTCTAAATATGCCCTTAGTGGGCCATAGTTGTAAATAGTACATATTGTATATTAGTATATATACACCTAGGGCAATCATTATATGAGGATATTTTTGTTGAATAGTTATAGAAGGTAGTTGCCTCTATAACTAGTGAGAGAGAGTGAGTGAGTGAGTGAGCGTGAGTTATAACTCAACCACTATCTGCTAGACGAAGATGAGCTCAAAGTCGGTGCCTGTGAGTCTCCTTGTATTTCACTCCATATATAGTGATTTGTTTCTTGGGGTTTGTGGACCCCCGTGGTTTTTTCCCTTTCGGGTTTTTCCATGTTAAAATATCATGCTCTGAATCTATTTCGTTTCCTGTCTGTCTTGTGACTATTTTTCTCGATCTTTGCACTCGAATACGAATCTAAGAAACCAGTTGTGGCAGGTTGTGATCCTAACAATGTGGTATCAAAGTGAGGTTGTATAACCCTCAAGCAAAGAATGAGTGATGGAAGAACACTTCGACAAAATGTTCAAGTTAACCGGCTCCAACTATTCAGTGTGGAAGTCGAAGATGCGGGATTTCCTCATGTGCAAAGACCTATGGTTGTCTGTGTAGTACGGAAATTTCAAGCCCGACACGATCGATGCATCAACATGGGAAGTCATGCATCTGAAGGCATACGTGAGGTGTTTTATAGACATGAGTGTACAACAACTTCAATGAGGAGACAGACGCCGAAGAAGATCGAGTTCATGTTTGAGAACAAGAACATCATAAACAGAGTCCTAGTCTTCAAAAAGATTGTGGGGCTTCTGTATTGAAGACAAAGGACCAGGTGTTATCTGTCTTCAAGGAGTTCCAAGCGAGAGCCGAGAAAGAGACCGGCCGAAAATTGAAGTCAGTCCAAACAGATAACGGAGGAGAATACCGAGGACCGTTCGAAGAATACTGCCGAGCAAAGGGAATCTGGTTCAAATAGACCATGCCGAAGATGCCAAAGCTAAACGGACTGGCCAAGAGGATAAACCAACCCATTATGGAAAGGGTTCAAAGTATGTTAGCACATGCAAAATTGTCGAAGATGTTTTGGGCTGAGGCGTTGATGACAATGACGTATGTGATAAACAGGTCACCCTTAGTACCCTTGGATGGTGATATTCCACAAAGGGTGTGGAGTGACAAAGACGTCTCGTACCGACATTTGAGAGTGTTTGGTTGTCTTGCTTATGTGCATGTTGCTAAGTGTTGAAATACAAGCTCAACATTGGGTGCGAAAACCAGTGCGTAGACTGGGTGCGTAAACTAGGCGAGCAACGAGAGGCCGTAGTGGTGCGTAAACTGGGAGGTCATTGGACAGATATTTCGTAGATGAATATATTTTGGGGGTTAGTGTATAGGCTCATTGATGAGCATTGAAGTACGAGTCAGTACTTCTATCAGTCCGTATGGACTTGTATAAAAGTGCTCTCTGAACTGTTGTCTGTACGAGGGAGAATACGCCGTCTTTTTTCGACTTACAATCGATGCTCCTAGTAGAGGAGAACCACGTGGGTGCATCAACGAGTACACACGCCGACAACAAGGTGTTGTACATGAAGGAAGATAGGCCCCGTGGTCATGGCAGATGAGGCGAGTCGGCGCACAATGGAGGCGGCCGACAGGAGCAAGATGGAAGGCATGGTTCTAATGTCAACACTAGTTCCGGATCCCCTAGAAGCAGGTGGGGTCGAGGCGGCGCCGAAAACTGGCAAGGAAAACCCGTCGTGGAATGTTGGTATTGTGGCAAGAAAGGCCACAAGGAGAGCGAGTGCTGGAAGAAACACGCCGATTTGGAGAAAACCGCATCCGGATCCGAGCAGACTGAACAAGGAAATCGGTAGCGATCGCTCTACGCCGAGGGCTCCGAACGTACCGGAAATGGATTGGGCCTAGCCTTCGTAATGAAGCACAAGGCCAATTCGATGGCGGTGAACACCTCGAAACCGAACGAGGTGTGGTATGTTGACTCCGAAGCGTAAAATCATATGACGAGTGACAAGGAATGGTTCTCGTACTTGGAGAAACCAGAAAAACAAGGAGTGGTCGAAACTGTAGATGACACTCGCATACCATCGAACATGTCGGAGAAGTTCCCCTGAGCCACGTTGGGTAGAAAGGGAAACTCATGAACGTGCAACACGTCCTGACAATAACCAAGAACTTGGTGTTGGTCGAACAAATCGTCGACCAGGGGATGTAAGTTTGATTCACGCATCTCGGTTGCGACATCAAAGAAGAGGGCAAAGTCATTGCACAAGGGCGTCGAGAAGGGAGGATGTTCATCCTTGACACCAACCAACCCGGAACCGCATTGTTTGCGGAGGGACAAAAGGTTGAATCAGATATCGACCTGTGGCACAAGCGGTTTAGCCACATTAACTTCCCACAGCTTCGTGAAATGCAGATGAAGAACATTATTTTCGGATTGCCGAAATTTCGGGGCCGTAATGGCCAAGTCTACGAAGCCTACCAACTCGGGAAGTAACACCGACTTCCATTCCCCAATGAGTGTAATCGTAGTCGAAATCCGTTGGATTTGATCCATTCGAATGTGTGGGGACCGGCTCAGAATGCAAGTCTCGATGGAAGTCGTTACTTCGTAACCTTCATCGATGACTTCACTCAACATACCTAAACGAGCTTGATCGCGAAAAAGAGCGAAGTCTTCACGTGGTTCCTCAAGGTGAAGAGCATTGCGGAAAGGGAAACTGGACGTAAGATCAAGTGCCTACGGTGTGATGGCGGGAAGGAGTACTTCTCCAACCAATTCACAAGTTATCTACAGAAGGAGGGAATTCGACACGAATTCTCGTGTAGATATACCCTGGAGCAGAACGGCTTAGCCAAGTGGAAGAATCGGATAATCGAAGAAGCCGCCAGGGCAATGCTTGAAGAGAAGCATATGCTGAAGTTTTATTGGGTTGAAGACATAAGGACGGCGGTTTACTTGCAGAATCGGACCTGTGCTAATGGAGGAGTGTCGCCACATGAGATATATTACGGCAAGAAGCCGAACTTGGCACACTTGAGGATTTTCAGCAGCATTTCGTACGCACATGTGGCGAAGGAGAGATGGAGGAAGCTGGATGTCAAAGCCGAAAAGTGCAGCTTAGTCGGCTATTCAGATGAACAAAATGGATATAAGTGTTATAACCCCCGAACAAAGGAAGTTCGCGTAAGCCGAGATGTCGTGTTCGACGAGTCCGCTTCATGGTATTTGCCTCCACCTCCAATACCTCATGACGCCATTCCGAATTCTGAACAAGAGGTCAGCGAGGCCGAGCTGCCCCCGCGTGATGAGGAAATCGGAGATCTGACAGAGAGTCTGATCTCATTTCGGCTAAGTGGGCCGAATGAGGAGTTGGGGCAAGATGGCCAACCAAAAGAAGAGTCGGCGAGTAGTGGAGACTCGGTCGTGTTGTCCCCACGTAAAGAACCGAGGAGACGGTTCATGCGTAATGAAAAAGGGAAGAAGAAAATGTCGGAATTCGATTTCGGCAGTGCCGAGTTAGATCGGAGCGAGTCTGATTTTGGGCCAATCGAAAAGGAATCTCCATTGAAGAAGTCAAAACCGGCTAAAAAGGCCGTGAAATCAGGTAATCACGAATTATGCCAATCTACCCGCCTGACGAACCCTGTAAAGAGGTATGAGTACAATGAATACATGGCGCACCATTACGCATACATGACACGAGTGGCGGAAGTGCGTGTCGTGATGGAGGAAGAGATGCGCGCTTTAACGGATAATGAGACTTGGGACCTAGTTGACGTACCGAAGGGTGTAAAGCCGATCGGATGTAGATGGATGTATAAGGTGAAATACAACACCGACGGCTCCGTCAACCGATGTAAGGCGAAGGACGCAACTTGGCGTTGTCGTGAAGAAAACCATCCCTTGGCGCAATCGGTGAATAGCGCACGTGAACCGGCTCTTCACGTGTGCGCGCCCTTAATGCATCTAATATGGAATTAAGTACAAAGGCATATCCGGGTAGTTAGATTCGGTAGGTAGGAAGTAAATGAGGGAGACGGCTCCCTTCTGGAAGCTATAAAGGAGAAGGAGACGTAGGGAGAAGGGATCGCGCATTGAGGAGGACGAAGTGTTGTCGAACCGAGACCGAACGCTTCTCCTCTGTCTGTTCTCTATTGCTCTTCTCTGCAGGTTTCGGGAGGCTCGCGCTGCTTCGAGGACCTGTCTCTGTGTCCGTTCGCGTCTTCTGTGTTGACAGGCCGTGCCCCCTGTGTTTCTTTGCTCATACGTGACCGGGCGCCTCTCTCTTTCTCTTTCCCCTTCTATCACCTGCTCTTCGGTTCAAGACCCCGGTGGTCCCGCCTCGTTTCTCCACGCACGCGCGTAGTAACGCGACATATTTGGTGAACCCGACGTGAAACAGGCGGCAAAGGAGTAGAAGATGAGGGGGTCGGATCTTGCAGAGGCCATGGCTTCGGCCGTGGATCGGATAGTGAGCGCGCGCGAGGGCACCGGCGCCCTTGACAGGGCTATTGAGGCGATTGTCAGTATGATCGGCCGGTTCAGTGGAAAGGATGCCACGAGTTATTTGGTGTCCTACCGGGCGGAGATGTTGATGAGGGATATTCCGGAAGAGAGGCGTCTCACCGGATTCCCTCGAGTGGCGATGCCAGGCATCCATGCGGAGGTGCTCGAGGTCCGGGCAAAGAGCCGGACCTGGGAGGAGTTCGAAGGACAGCTCCTGGAGAAATACGGGCTGGATGACGCGCTCCAACTTTCGAAGCGGAGCTTCATGGAGTGGGTGGAGTCCCCCAACAAAGGAAGAAATGCGTCGGTACTCCTCCGGGAGTTTGAGGAATGCTTTGCGCGCCTTTCGGCACTCGATCGGACCGTTCTGGACACAAGTCGTGTCCTACTTTTTGTCAAATCGGTTGACGCACGGGATCAGGGGCAAGTTGGCTCCTTACTGGAAACCGAAGACGGGCTGACGACCGATTGGGCTGCGGTAAAGAGAGTCTGCGACCGTTTTGACAAACGGTGGGAGTGGGCTGATACAGAGGCGACCGGGGCGGGACCTGTCGCAGCAAGGAAGCTCGAACCGGTACCACAGGCGCGAAGGGAAGAGAACCGGGAGTGGCTCGAAACCGGTTCATCTTCAACCGGCGTGATCAAAGGCTCGTCCGGGGGAACGGCTCTGGAGGAGTTGACACGAGCGGTAAAGGATCTCCAGATCGCCCAGGCTCGGAGGGAAGGCGGCGATCAGGCTCGTGACCGACGGGCTCCGGCAGGAAGTAGGTGCATGTGGTGCGACGAGGTCGGCCACATCCGGAAAGACTGCGGGGACTTTATGGAGGCTTTGAGAAGCCGAGTAGTGTACCTGTGGGAAGGTCGGGTGCACGCCAGCGATACCCGGAGGGCCCTGAACCGAAACGACGGGAGAGGGGGAATGAAAAGGCTGATGGAAGAGGCGGCAGCCCGGCACGCGGAGACCGTCCACTACTCAGTGTCAGCCGGTATTCGGGTCGGGGGCAGCGGGGCCCGGAAGGAGAGCAAAGCCGAGTTCTGGCCGACGGTGCTAGAAGGCCTCGCCGGTGCCCGACTGAAGAGAGACGAGGCGGACCGCGCGGAGAAGCGGGTCCAGGAGGTAACCGGGTGGAGTGACCCGGTCGAAGAAAAGACGGGTTTCGTCGAAGCAGCTTGCCAGAAGTACGAGGCTCTGGTTGAAGACAAACGAGTAGGTAAAATCGAAGGGGCCGGGCCCTCACAGAGATACGAAACCCGATTCGGGCCGAAACGGAACGAGGCCGGTGAGTCCATTGCCCGGGATAACCACAAGAAGGGCGGATACCGTTTGGGCACGGAGATCGAAAGGACCACGGACCTACGAAAGGTCCTAGAAGAACGAATCCTCGATAGCAAGGTGGAACTGTCGTTGCGGGAGGTGCTCGGGATCGCCAAGAAGGAGTTCCATGACTCCATCGTGGACTTGGTGAAGAGGAAGAGGCTGTCGACGGAGGCAGAACCGGAAAGGCCGGTGGAAGTGCGGACGGCGCACATAGAGGACATGGCGCTGGAAGACGAGTGGGCGGAGAGCCACTATTCGAGGCCACACTGGGCCCGAGCGACCACAGAAACCCCGGTGAAGATCGGGGATGTTCAGGAACCGGTGGTGGCGCTGGTGGACCACGGTTTGGAAATAAACCTGATGTCCATGGACTTCTACAAGAAGGGGAAATGGCCGATCAACACTAAGCATGGGTGGAAGATACGGGCGGCGACGCGCGCCACCGAGGAGCTACACGGGGCCTGCCCAAACGTGCGAGTCAAGATCGGCGACGTCGAGATAGACCAGCACTTCTTTGTGCAGGAAACGTCCTTGCACCCGGTCATACTAGGGGAACCGTACATTACGGCAGCGCAAATGGAGACCAAGGTGTTGGACAACGGGTCGGCTTACGCGAGGGTCAAAAGTCAGGACAAGCGTCATTCGGTCCAGTTCATGACGGTGCGACTGAACCACGAGCGAAACCGCGAGTCCCTCGGTGGCGAGAACCGAGAGGATTTTTAGAGAGGGCTGCCAAGGCGTGGGGCCGCGACAGTCCGGACAGTTTGGGAAAACCCCACAAATGTACGATAGGAGTGAAACCGAAGAAACCTTGTACCATAAGTAGGAAGTTTTGTTTCTCCGACAACGGAGGGTGTACGATAGTCGGCGTCGTAGGCCGAGAAAAGACAAGGGCGGAAGAGCGACTTCGGGCGTGCAGAGTTCTCGGGCCCAGCGAGGAAATCAATGGAGCCATGGAGGCGGTCTCCTTCGACGATACCTTGGGAATACTGCGAGAGGTGGTCGGAGAGGGCCTTAAAGAGGACCGGACGATACCGGTTTGTTCAAAAGAGATGTATGAAGTCATCGTGGACTTCAGTCGAGGGCTCAAGTCGGATCGGATGGCCCGGGTTAACATGAAGTACAAGACTGTGGACCGGAAGGTAAGGCCAGTCGTGGCACCCTTACCGGAGGGCAGCGAGTTGCGAATCAAGGGGGTCGCGTCGGACCCCAGTTTCCTTCACCGATAGAACGCTACGGGAGCTCAAAATAGGTGGTGCGAATCAAGGGGGTCGCGTCGGACCCCAGTTTCCTTCACCGATAGAACGCTACAGGAGCTCAAAATAGGTGGGGGCCGGTTCCTACTGCCGGCGGAAGAAGACCGGTTTCGGAGAATGCTCGGAAGGCACGGGAAAGCCTTCGCATTCTCACCGGAAGAAATCGGGTGCGTAGACCCGACAGTCGTAAAGCCAATGGTGATATTCACGGTACCGCATGTGTCGTGGAATCTCAAACCGATTCCGGTACCGAGAGCTCACATCCCGGAGCTGATGGAGCTGTTGAGGCAGAAAATCGATATGTGCATCCTCGAACCGTCGAGTGCCCCGTACTCAAACCGGTGGTTTACAGTACCGAAGAAGAATGGGACGTTGCGCTTCATTCAAGACCTGCAACCGGTCAACAGGGTGACCATTCGGAACGCAGGAATCGGACCAACGATAGACGAGTTCGCGGAGGCCTTCGCCAGAAGGTTGATCTACTCGGTCGGTGATCTATACTCGGGGTACGATCAATTCCAACTAGCCATAGAAAGCAGAGACATTACGACGATGCGGACTCCTCTCGGCCTAGTGCGGATGTGTACCCTGCCACAAGGAGGGACGAACTCGGTGGCCCACATGGTGAATGCGATGAACAAGGTGCTGAGGGATTGTATCCCGGACATCACCATGCCATTCTTGGATGACATCCCGATCAAGGGATGTCCGGTGGGGGAAAAGGACGAAACGATCGGACCGGACGGATGCCGGAAATTCGTGACGACACACATTGACGACTGCGAGAGGGTGCTGCAGAGGCTAGAGGACGCAAGGCTCACCTTCTTCGGGGAAAAATCGGCCTTCGGGCAATCAGAGATCATGGTCGCCGGACATCTATGCGGACCGTATGGCCGGAAACCGTCTCCGGCAAAGGTGGAAGCCATCTCCGCAATGAAGCCCGACTGTAACTCAGTCACGGAGGTACGGAGGTTCTTGGGAGCATGTGCGTTCTACCACATATGGATCACGCATTACGCCCACGTTGCCGAGCCGCTATACGGGTTGCTGAAAAAGGAGCGAAAATTCGAGTGGCGAGACGAGCATACAGAGTCGGTGCGAAAGATGAAGGAGGCTCTTGCTGTAGCTCCGGCACTCCGGAAGGCTGTCTACGAGAAAGGCACTCCCGTCTACGTAACGGTAGATACGAGTCCGACCGGGATCGGATGGGTCGTCAACCAAGAAGATGAGGACGGCATTCGGTTCCCAATCCGGTTCGGCGCGAAGGTCCTCAGTGAGCGACAGCGAGGATACGCCCAGGTTAAACGCAAACTCTAGGGTATCGTTTCGGCGGTGAAAGCCGATAAAGACTATCTGATTGGGACAGAGGTGATTATCGAGACGGACTGCCTGCCGATTCTCGGCATGGTTTCCGGATGCGCAACCCCGGACCTGGCAATGCTCAAGTGGATAGCGTACATCAAGTCCCTGGATCCGGAAATACGACACATTTCCGGGAAAGACAATGCCATGGCTGACATGCTTTCGAGGGCGCGATTCAACGACGAGGGCGGGCATGGTTTCGGAGGACGAGGAAGTCGGCGTAGACTTCTTTGAGACGGCTTACGTAACAACTAAGGGAGGGAGCACTCTGGCGCTTAACGATTTCGACGAGAGCAAGTACAATGGGGAGTGGCTGCAGATTGGAGGTTTCTTAAGGACAATGACGCCGGAAGCGTCATGGACAAAGGACGAGGCCAACCGGATCCAGAAGAAAGCGTACTGATTCTTTCTCCGGGGTGGATACTTGTGGAAGCACCCGAAGAAGAGAAACAGCATCCCGCTCCGAGTGGTGGCGATGAAGGAAGAACAGGAGGAGCTGCTGAAGGCCTACCACGACAGCCCCTGGGCTAGACACCGTGGAACGTGGGCCACGTTCGAGAAACTAAAGGGGAAGTACTGGTGGCCGGGACTGTACCGGGACGTGCATCGGTTCGTGACGACTTGTGAGAGTTGTCAGATACACTCCATAGTCCGACATCGGGACGAGCTTCACCCTACATACCCTCCAGCCATCCACTTCAAATGGATGGTAGATTTGGTGACGATGCCGATGGGCGTAGGGCAGATGCGATATCTGGTGCTGGCCCGGGAGGACCTGACGAACCAGGTGGAAGGCCGAGCCCTGCAGAACAAAACAACCGCGGCCGTGTGTCGGTTCCTGATCGAGGACGTGATATGCCGGTACGGGTGCGTCGGGAAGATCGTGGCTGACCGCGGGGAGTTGGACGCCGAAGAGGCCGAGGAGTTGTTCGACCGGTTAGGGGTCAAGCTCTCGCTCACCACGGCGTACAATCCGGAGGCGAACGGGAAGGTGGAGCGCGAACACGGACCGATCGTCAAAGCGCTAGTCCGGGCATGCGGAGGCCCGGTCGGGAACTGGCCACGGTTGTTACCTTATGCCTTGTGGGCGGACCGGACAACGCACAACTCGGTAACCGGGTTCATGCCGTCAGAGCTCATGTTTGGACAGAAGCCGATCATGCCGATGGAACGGACGATCTCCTCTTGGGCGACAGTGGACTGGAGAGACGAGATGAGCCGGGAAGAACTACTAGCGGCGCGTATACGGCAACTCGAGCGGAGGCCAGAGGACGTGGAACGAGCGGCGGAGAGACTTCAGACGGCGAGGATGAAGAACAAAGCCCGGTTCGACCGAACGCACCGGCTCCGGCCTAAGAAAGTCGAGGAAGGCGACTGGGTGCTAGTCTACGACAGCAGCCTCGACAACCAGCACCGAGCAACACGGAAGTTTGCGAAGCGGTGGTTTGGGCCTTACGTGGTAACGAGCGCCAACGACAACGGGACGTATCACCTGGCGGAACTCGATGGTACGAGGATGGCGATGCCGGTAGCGGGGAAGCGGATCAAAGCGTTCAAGAAACGCCACAACGACGAACCGGATCTAAGAGGCATGGACAGCGAAGACGAACAGTCTGAAACGGAGGGCGAACTGATGGACGAAGAAACGGAACCCAGACCGGTTTTCTCCAACCAGAACCCAATTTTGGCGCATACCGGTGGATGCGCGGTTAGGTGGGGGCGGATGTCGTGAAGAAAACCGTCCCTTGGCGCAATCGGTGAATAGCGCACGTGAACCGGCTCTTCACGTGTGCGTGCCCTTAATGCATCTAATATGGAATTAAGTACAAAGGCATATCCGGGTAGTTAGATTCGGTAGGTAGGAAGTAAATGAGGGAGACGGCTCCCTTCTGGAAGCTATAAAGGAGAGGGAGACGCAGGGAGAAGGGATCGCGCATTGAGGAGGACGAAGTGCTGTCGGACCGGGACCGAACGCTTCTCCTCTATCTGTTCTCTATTGCTCTTCTCTGCAGGTTTCGGGAGGCTCGCGCTGCTTCGAGGAACGCCTGTGTGCTTCCGGCAGCACCTCCATCCTATCCCCTTTATGTGCGCAGAAGAACAGGCATCGGCATCTGTTCGCCGGCCTGTTCGGTCGTAACCGCTCGCGTGCTCTGTTGTGTACTTGTTATTCGTTAATATACAAACACTTGTGTCTCCCTGTCTCTGTGTCCGTTCGCATCTTCTGTGTTGACAGGCCGTGCCCCCCTGTGTTTCTTTGCTCATACGTGACCGGGCGCCTCTCTCTTTCTCTTTCCCCTTCTATCACCTGCTCTTCGGTTCAAGACCCCGGTGGTCCCGCCTCGTTTCTCCACGCACGCGCATAGTAACGTGACAGCATGCCGCAAGGGAGGAAGAGATGCACGCATTTGCGGAAAATGAAACTTGGGACCTAGTTGACGTTCCGAAGGGTGTAAAGCCGATTGGATGCATGTGGGTGTACAAGGTCAAGTACAACATCGACATCTCTGTCAACTGCTACAAGGCCCAGTTAGTGGCGAAGGGATACGCATAAGAACACGGCATCGACTACGATGAGACCTTTGCGCCTGTCGCGAAGATGACAACCAGCCATGTCCTGCTTGCGGTAGTCGCGGTAAAGGGGTGGCATTTACATCAGATGGATGTAAAGAATGCGTTCCTACAAGGAGAACTTTAGGAATAGGTGTAGATGGTACAATCCCCCGGATTTCAGTCTAGAAAGAACACCTCGGCGGTATGCCGACTGAAGAAGTCCCTCTACGGACTAAAACAAGCCATGCGCACGTGGAACACAAAGATCACGCAGCACCTGAGTCGGATGGAGTTTGCAACATCCAAATTAGATTCTTCATTAATCGTCCGGCAAGGTCGACGTGGAATGGTTAGTATTTTACTTTATGTTGATGATTTAGTCATCGACGGCGCCGACCTAGAAGAAATCTGTTGCGTAAGGTCCTAGCTTGTGGCATCATTCGACATCAAGGACCTAGGGGACCTTCATTACTTCCTAGGGATCGAGGTGATCTGCACCCCGAAAGGCATACTGATCAGCCAACGCCATTACGTGTTGAGTATGCTCTTCAAGTTCGGGATGGCGGACTGTAAGTCCATCTCAACTCCTCTGGACAGAAACGTCAAGCTTCGCCAAGATTCGGGAAAGGTGTCGACCCGACACAGTTCCGACAGATTGTTGGAAGCCTAATTTATTTGACGATCACCCGATCAGCCTGATCAGTCAATTTAAGTCACAACCCACAACCGAACACCTTCAGTGCACGCATAGGATATTGCGTTATGTCTGCGACACTAAGGATAGGGCACTACTATATCGGACCGGTATTGCCGCACAACTCGTCGGCTACTCGGATTCTGATTGGGCTGGAAACGCCGGCGATCGAAGATCCACATCTAGGTTCGTTTTCTCGCTTGGGAGCGTCGCGATCGCCTGGAGCATCAAGAAGCGGCCGACAATTGCATTGTCGAGCACAAAGACTGAGTATCGAGCGGCTATCGCAACATGCGAAGGCATTTGGCTCAAGACGCTACTCAAGGATCTGCAGGTGGAGGTGTCCACTCCGACGACAATCTATTGCGACATCCTCAGCAGCATCCAACTTGCAAAAAACCTCGTCTTCCACGCCCGGACCAAGCACATTGAGGTGCACTACCATTTTGTCTACGAGCGTGTCCTCTCTGGTGAAGTCGAACTAGCATACACGTTCCAACAGATCGGCAGACTGCCGACATCTTCACCAAGCCCCTAGGTCTCGACAAGTTGTGGCAATTCTCGGGTGTGCTTGGTTTGCGGCACCTTGACATGCCGAACTTGAGGTAGATAAAAGACTAGGAAAGGGAGCAAGAAAGGAACGAAGTGACCGCGAAACTAAGTCGGATGAAGAATTCGATTTCGGGTCGGCTGAAGAAGCCGAAGGCGGAAACAAGGGTAGCAACCGAAGGGAGGAGCCGAAGTCAGCAGAACAAGGGGGAGTTGAAGCCAAGAAGGGCGAGAAGGCCAAGACCTAGACTTGGTCTGATGTGGTTAAGGACCTAAAGACAGAAGATGAATTGGAGACAACCAATTCGGGCAAGAGCGGAAACGAATCCGAGACATCCGATTCGGTTCGAATGTTCGATTCAGAGACTCCGAATCAACTAAAGGTTAAACAGAGGAAAGGGCGGCGGAAGAGGCGTCAACACCACGATAGCAAGGGAGCTGAGAAAGGCCGCACGAGTAGACAAGCCGACTGAAAGGGTCGAGGTGCGCGAAATCGAACGGGCCGAGGAGCGTGAGCGAGGCGTGAAGCCAGGAGAAGCCGGAGCGAAGATCTGGAGGAGCAGGCGGAACCTCAAGTTGAGCTTGAGGGGGAGTGTTGAGATACAAGCTCAACATTGGGTGTGTAAACTAGTGCATAGACTGGGTGCGTAAGCCGGGAGGCCATTGGACAGATATTTCGTAGAGGAATATATTTTGGGAGTTAGTGTAGAGGCTCATTGATGAGCATTGAAGTACGTGTCAGTACTTTTGTCAGTCCGTATGGACTTGTATAAAAGTGCTCTCTGAGCACATCCTATGTATAGAGTTTTAGAGTATTGTTTGGAATTGAGTTTTCTGAGTTCTGCTCTCTCTATCTCTCTCGCGTACACTGTGTTGATTAAGCTTTCCATTAAACCTTGCTCATCCTCTTTGTCTTTTTTCTGTTGTTACCCGGTTGTGTTTGTTAAGTTTCCGCACATATTCTTTTACACTAAGGACAAAGGGGAAATTTGGATATGAAAACTTGGCCATGTATATTTCTCGGCTATGACAACGACGAATTCGATTATCAGCTATGGGACTTAACCGAGAAGAAAGTGATCTAAAGCCGAGACATTGTCTTCATGGAGGAGAAGACAATAGCCGATTGGGAGGCAGAGAATAGATATCTAGCCACCGGTTTGAGCCGAGTCGATGCTTGGCTAAATCGAATAGAAGTCGATTCGATCGAATTCGAATCCAAACCAGTCAACCAATTAAATACTCGGCAAAATCGAGAACCAACTGAGGAACAAGGGTAACCAGCTGAACATGGAATCGAATCTAACTCGGCCGAAGAAGTCAAATAAGTATCAACTATGCTGAATGGAGGCAAAAGGTATCCCTAGAGAGAGAAGGCCTTGGGCAGGTCATTCTCGATGAAATACATGGGTCCAGCAAAACAAATCTTGGGGATGCACATTGTCCGGGACTGGACAAAGAAATTATTGTGGTTGTCACAAGAAAAGTACATGGCAAAGGTGCTCCAGAGATTCGGCATGGAAAGCATGAAACCGATTGGCTCGACACTTCCAACAAACTATAAGTCGTTCGGAAGCCAGAGTCCGAAATCAAAAACCGAGAATGTTGAGATGTCAAAAGTCCTTTATGCCTTGGCAGACGGAAGCCTGATGTATGCAATGGTTTGTACCAGGCCAGACATCGGATACAATGTCGGAGTCGTCAGCCGATATATGAGCAATCCCGGAAGAGCATTGGGCAACAGTCAAGTGGATACTTTGGAACTTGAAAGGCACCTCGAGTGTGTGCCTCCGATTCGGCTCAGCTAAACCCCTATTAGAAGACTTTACTGATTTGTACATGTCGGCTGATGTGGATACCAGCCGATCCACGTCCGAATATGTAATGACCTATGTAGGGGGACCTGTCTCATGGTAGTCAAGGTTGCAGAAGGCCGTGGCATTGTCAACCACAGAAGCCAAGTATATGGCCGCAACGGAAGCCGATAAGGAAATGATATGGATGAAGGGATTTATCGGAGAGTTGGGAATTCAACAAGAAGAATTCCGACTCTATTGTGATAATTAGAGTGTCATCCACCTTACGAAGAATGTCGCCTACCACTCGAGGACCAAGCACATCTAGAGGAGATATCATTGGCTCTGAGAGCGAATAGTTGTTAGGTAACAAGTCCCTCTGGATTGGAAGAGAAGTTCAAATCAGAGAATGGGGAGAACCGATTCCCATGGAGTCGATGAGTATTTCAGTTGAGGACGAAATCGAAAATCGACTCAATCATTAGCCGAATCGGTCGGGAGACTATACTTGTAAATAGTCTAAATATGCCCTTAGTGGGCCATAGTTGTAAATAGGTCATATTTTATATTAGTATATATACACCTAGGGCAATCGTTATCTGAGGATTTTTTGTAGTTGATCATTTGTTGAATAGTTACAGAAGGTAGCTGCCTCTATAACTAGTGAGAGAGTGAGTGTGAGTTGTAACTCAGCTGCCTCTATTAGTTGAAGACAAGCTTGAGATCGATGCCTACGAGTCTCCTTGTATTTCACTCCATATATAATGATTTGTTTCTTGGGGTTTGTGGACCCCCGTGGTTTTTTCCCTTTCGGATTTTTCCATGCTAAAGTATCGTGTCTTTGAATCTATTTCGTTTCTTGTCTGTCTAGTGACTGTTTTTCTCGATCTTTGCACTCAAGTACGAATCCAAGAAACCGGTTGTGGTTGGTTGCGATCCTAACAGATTGTAGAGAGGAGTCGCAAGTGTGGGGAGAGTTGGAGGCTTGGAATGAAGAGGTCAAGAAGTAAGAAGTTGGGGGAGGTCTCCCCAACCTTGCACTATGGCATATGGAGGGTGTGGGAGTAGAAGAGAGACAAGGGGGACCACAAGGAGGGTCATCTCAGGGGCTAGATGTTGTGGAGATGGAGGCCATGGAGGACAAGTTGCAGGGGGAAAATCTTCTATAGGAGTGTGGTCAGGCGCATAATGCATGCGGGAGAGGATATTATGATAAGCAATTGGAAATGAAGGAGAGCTCTAAGATACTGGATATTTTTCTATTTGAGGAAGAAAGTGAAATCCTAAATGCAGAGATCAGAAGGTTAAAGAAGTGTTCGTTCATTTGTAAGCTACTTTGTGGTAGGCCTAGTAGAGGTATGGTCTATGACATGTTGCAGGTAGCTCTAATGGATAGGGTCGCATAGATTAAGAATGTGTATAATATGGGATGAAATTTCTTTCACATTGAAGTGATTGACGGGAGTGGTGTATCAAAGATTATTGATATGAAATTTGTAGAGCTCAAATATGGAAGAGCTTTTTTTGTTGGAGTGGTATTCCCCATGGTGATATTTATGGTATTCCCTAATCTTCCATGACAATTATATCCCTTGATGAAAAACATTGGGGAGAAGATTGGCACAGTCTGTCCTTCAAAGGTAACCATGGTAGATAGAATCAGAGACTCCCCTAAGATTAGGGTGCTTGTGCAAAGTTTGTCCACACTCCCCTCTATAATCAGGGTGCATGATGTGGAGGCAAGACTAATAGATGTGGAAGTGGAATATGAGGGACCACATGGCCAATGTTTCTATTGTTAAAAAAGGGCCACATTGCTAAGGAATGTCCTAGGAAGATCAACATTAACGTAAGGGGGGAGAAGGTCAAGGGGCCGATCGCTAAGCAAGAGAACACAAGGGTGGCAATGAAGGTTAATGCAAACACCTGGACTCTTGTTTTGGGACACAAAAATGGATTGCAACAAGAAGGAAACATGGTTGCACCTCATGTAGATTTGAGAAATCTATTTGAAGTGTTGCAAGAAGAGGAGAACCTAATACAAGATCAAAGGACAACTAATGTTGAAGAGGTGGTAGCGTGCACACCCGATGTCTTCCTAAACGTTGCAAAGCTTAGACAAGAAAATGCCATGAGCTCCCCCTCCACTGGTAAAAGTGGAAGTATTGGATTGAGAGCAATGAAAGAATGTTTACACAATTGGAGGTGTCCAGAAAGCTCATCCACCACTTCTGGAATTCAGAAGCTGCAAGAGTTGAGAAAAGTAAGTATGGAGGCAGATGTCAGAGTTCCAGTCAAATTTTTCAGGTCCAAAAGATCGGAAAGGTACACACTTGGCACAGGGTGTAGGTTTCGCCAGCAGGCTCTCATGAGACTAACTAATTTTTGTAATGTGGAAGCCCTTGGGCTGAGGGTTTATGTGATTGTCGCTAAACGAAACAAGTTGCCGAATGCAGGTCTCTCTTTTGACCTCACGGATTTGGAGGTTTTGGCCCCGTTTCAGCCAACAACATGGTGTGGATGTTCGACTCCATAGAAGTCAGGGCGCACAAATACTTTAACAACCTGCCCATCACCTCGAATGGGGATAAATGGATGTCAATGTGGATGAATGTTGGAATGATATGTGGGAGTTTCAATGATTCTTGCATTAAAAAGGAATGATATGGGGGAGGGGGGGGGGGCTATGTCCTTGGGAGACTTCACAATTGATTTCATGAAATTAATCACGTGGAACATACAAGGTCTAGGTGGCAGTAAATGCATGATGGAAATGAAGAACTTCCGTCAGGAGTTCAAATCCCTGAGCTTTAAGGGGATCCCAGACATTTTGCTCTTGCAAGAGCACCATTTGAGTGTGAACTGAATCTTGATTATTGGCAATCCTCTTAAGGGGGGTTGGCATACTTTTTGGTCCCCAGCCCAAGGTGAGCATGGTAGAAAAGAGGGTGTTTGTACATCTATCAGGAATAATCCGGATATTGTTGTTGTGATCCAAGACACCATAGTGGAGGGACGTGCCATCTATGTGACTATCAGATGGGGTCGGGATAATAAATGTGTATGCGCCCAACTCATCAACGATGCGGGCCTTTTTCTGGAGGCAATTTTTCGATGGCTTACCATTGCAGATGCGTGAATCTTTGCAGGGGATTTTAACATGACTTTGCACACATAGGACAAGGTGGGGTCCATGCATACATTGGTGCAAGGGTTAGAGTTAGTTGCATGGGATTTGTTGATGGGCCGAATAGGAGTGAAAGATGCTAGGTATGTACTAAAAACGCCTCAGAGGTCGCTAAGATTTTCAAGAGTAGGTTGTAGTATAAATGGCTTTTGCATGTCTTGCATAGACAAAATATACATAAGCTCGGAACTGGAAAATATGGCAACAATATTGAAATCATTGGCAATTCAGCTTATTCTGATCATATGCCGGTTAAGATTACATTAGTCAACCAAGGGAGGTCAAAAAGGGACTACAACCTGAGGATCAACAATAAGCTTTTTGAGGATGCGAAGGAAGATAAGAAGCATATCGGCCAATAATCTAGTTGGTTGTGGTCCACTTGATAAACTTAGAGGGAAGATTATTGAAACTTCGATGTATTTGCATCCAGAGACTAAAAATAGAATTGTGAGGGCTAAGGAAAGAGAAGTGAGATTAAGAAGATCATTAGCAGTTACCCAAAGAATGCTTCAGAAAGATCCCATGTGTCACTTGTCTAGAGCAGGTCTTGAGGTTGCTAAAGAAATGCTACAACGGTTGATTGTGTCTAGAAAGATGATGTTATTCAGGAGTTCAACGGCATGGTGGAGCAAGAATGGAGATAAGGTAAACCAACAATGTTTTAAGTCTAAAAAGTTGAGAACAAATTGTAGCTACAATCCTAAGTTGATTAAAGAGAATGGATCATTGTCGGAGGATGTATCGAAGATCATGGAGGTGGTCACAACTCATTATCGTGGGCTACTCTCAAACAGTTATAATATCCCCAACCAACCTACTGTAACAAAACTTGTATTGGAGGGAATGCCACAAAGAATTTCAGAGGTTGCACAAGTTAATCTATCAAGGCCACTTTTGGAAGAGGTGGTGTCAGATGCTTTGGCGAGTATATGTAGAACATTCTATCCAGGCATCGACGGATTATCAAGAGAGTTTTTTGAAAAATCTTGGGAAGTGATTAAGGTTGACTAGGTTGATGGTCTAAATTAGGCATGGGATGTTGGGTGCTTACTTGAGCATTTTAAATAGGGGCTGATATTTCTAATTCCTAAGGTACATGGTCTAATAGTTTATGCAAGGCAATGGAGACCGATCATGTTTCAACACAATCTATAAGATTTTTGCCAATATTCTAGCCAAGAGGGTCAAACCCCATTTGCATGCACTAATTAATGTTGGACAAATAGGATTTATTGAAAACAAATGTATAATTGATAATGTGTTGACCTTTTGGGAGGCGATTGCCTTGGCAAAGAAAACCAATCAGCATATTGCATGTCTCATGCTCAACTTCGAGAAGGCGTATGCCAGACTACAATGGACCTTTTTAGAAATAGTCATGAAGAGGTTGGGACTACCCTAAAATGGAGATCAATTAGCTAGCCCTTTACAAAGGAAGTTTGAGTAGGGGTGTTGGTGTTAGGGCATCGGGGCCCACCAACTCCATTATGTAGGTCTATCAGGCAAGGGTGCCTATTGGTCCCCTACCTTTATTTATTTATTTCATAGGCATTCTCTTTCTTTTTAAACAAATTGGATGCAGTAATAAGAGGATCAGTTGTCCCACATGCCACCAAGGAGTTGTTGGACTCAACGCATGCAAATGACACTATGCTCTATCTACAAGCCAATGACACTAATTTAAAGCAAGCTAAAAGACTGATTGAGTTGTTTTGTAAAGCGTTAGGAGGGAAAATTAATTGGAACAAAAGTAGAGGGTTCTTGGTAAGTCCAAACCCATGGCCTCTTTGGTGCCCTAATGCTGATTTTCAATGGGTCCCGAATGGAATGGCTGTTAGAAATTTGGGCTTTTTGGTGGGAGTTGAGACACCAAAAAATCAAGAGCTTAAGCAAGTGAAAGACAAAATCAGAAAAAAACTTTTGTTATGGGCATCAGTAAAGCTTTCCCTTGCATGTAGGGTGGTCGTGGTAAACCGCATTTTGTTGGCCACCAAGTGGCATTCAGTGGCATGCTAGATGTTAGACAAAGCTTGCATCAAAAACATTAAGTCAATGGTGAGAGGGTTCCTTTGATTGGGTAAAGACCATGAGACAACATCAACTAAAGTGGCGTGCAGTTGTTTGATCAAGGTGAAAACCCGGGGTGGACTTGGGTTGGTGGATCCAGTTCACCAAAGAAAGGCTTACTCGGTAAGCTTTTGGTGTGAAGTTTACAACCTAGACCTGAACTACGAAAGATGCTTCTTAGGGACAAAGCTAACCTCTGGTGTTCGAGGAATGGTGGCCCTTGGAATGCAAAGATGTGGTGGTTGTTCAGTCCAAGTCTAAAGTCAAAAGAACTGGCTAGCATGGAGGACAAGGTGGCCCGCGCCATAATGAGGGCCTAGTCAATTGTAAGAGAAGGGTTGGTCTTAATGCAACCGAAAACATTGGAGTAACAGCTCCATAACCATTTTTTTGGAACCCCATGATTAGAAGCGAAGACGGTATGGTGCTTGGACAAAATAAATATTTGCCATGGGGGCGCACGTTAGGGTACAATGTTAGTTCAGTAAGAGATTGGGAGGTTTTTAGAATGAAGAGGAGGGAGGGTCAAACTGGTAGTAGTATGTTTATTGGCAGGCTAAAAATGGTGACCTAGTTGATAGGTAAGGTGGTTGTTGGTCTAGATAGGTTGAATGAGGAAGAGAGGGTCTGGTCTGGGTATTTTGTAGGTGAGTATCCGTGGCAAGTGCCCATCTAATGAGTATCTCTTGTGGGGAAACCTAAGTGCTTTGTCAAACAATGGCCAGTGGTTGGCAATTCAAGAAGTTGGATCCACTAGAGGTATAGTGGCAGAAACCGGGAACGAACAAACTGGAGGGTTTTTTTGAGTATAGTACTAAGTTAGGAAGGCAAATCATTGGCTCCAAATCAATGGGCGATGCTCAGACTTGCGATAGCTAGAGGGATAAAGGCATATCAGATGACTTGTTGAAGTCGTTTTGGAGGAGACTATGGGCGTTGGACATGCCAGAAAAAATAACGGTTTAGTTGTAGCTTCCTAGCCATAAGGTGATACATGTAGGGGAGTGGATGAGGTGTCGTGGTGGGGAGGCTAGTTGAAAGTTATGTGGACACTCTTTGGAATTGGTGCCTCACTGTTGTTGGAATTGTGCAAAGGCGATTAGCATTTGGGGTAGAAGTCTCAGGATAGTGGCAGCATGCGGTGTGAATGGGAGAGTTGTGTGGGGGTCCTTACAGGGTTTGAAGTCAACATGGGAAGGCTAGGTGGAACAGTTTAACCCACATGGTCATGGATTCATAGTGCAAGGTGGCTGCGTGTTCCAATGTGCTAGAGTGCGACCTGACACAAAATCTATATTTTTTGAGGAGATATGGATGATGGTGGCGTACTTATGGTCTGGCACATTTGGACCAAGCATTGTAGATTTGTTTTTTAGCAACGAAATCTCCCAAGCGGTGAGGTGTGCCTAAACATATGGTTTGAGCTGGTATCTTTGTTGTGTGGACAATACAACTCGATTCAGAGGAACTCAAATGAAGCAGAAAGGGTTCGGTCAACGTTTCTATTCACATGGGGTGGTTCTCCTATAATAGTCAAATCATCATTAGGGCCTAAATGGAACTACCAAGCACCCATACGGCTATTTTCTGCCAATGGCTTCCATTAGTGGGCAGGAGATATAAATATAGCTATGGTACAATTCAGTTACCATGTAAATAGAATCGGTGAGACACTTTTTTTGTAAATGAGGGGGTGGGGATTATGATTAGTTTTGTGGGGAGAAGTGTGAATTTTGCTAAATATGGTTGAACTTTGATGTGCTTTGTTTGCTAACTAATGTGAAGTAGTGTTTTTTGGGTGTGTGTATATATATATATTGTAATATGCTCACAATGATTCCCCCAAATAACCAGTGCCTGAGCTTTTGGTTTGCTTCTCTGATTATAGCATTCTATTACATCATCTAGGTTCTTGGTTCATACTTGAACTAACCATTTATGAATCTTGGCAGACCATAAGTTAGGTTCAAGAACTGCTACATCATACATATATGACACCACCCCTTTTTGATAAAAGGGTGAATGGCGGTATTACATTTTTACTATGACACCTTATCATTATTATCAAATCGTATAATGCATGATCATCATGTGACTGCAGCCTGATCCGAGTGTGAGGGAGTGACAATGAAAGCTATGCACTTGATTCGGTTGATATGGGCGACTGTTTCGGATGAATTGGTTGTCCGCACCAAACGGTACATCTGTGTGCCAATGCGTGTAGTGACCATGTACGGCCCGAGCCAATGGTGCATGAGGTATTCTCAGAGTCCGAGCTTGCAGACAGGATAATAAACTCTGACACTCTCTCCAATCTATAGCTCCATCGATGTATAGGATGCATCATAGTATTTCTTTTGTTGTTGTGCCATACGTAAACTGTGTTGTAGAGCACGTCCCCACCAACACCAATACAAGTAGTATTTGGTGATAAACAACGAATCTACCAATCGTCCAAACAAGCATATTGCACCTTCCTTTTAACACAACATTAGTTCCTACATTCATTTTATGTATTATCACACCAATTTTTCCCATGACATTAGGTTGTGATTGGTTTATCAAAACCAGTGCACAACTACATTTTGATACTCAATCGCTAGTTCTACCCTCCCTTAAGCCGTTCATAGTGTCATACATATATGACACCACCCCCTTTTGATAAAAGGGTGAATGGTGGTATTACATTTTTACTATGACACCTTATAATTATTATCAAATCGTATAATGCAGGGTCATCATGTGACTGCGGCCTGATCCGAGTGTGAGGGAGTGACAATGGAAGTTATGCAGTTGATTCGGCTGATATGGGCGACTGTTTCGGATGAATTGGTAGTCCGTTGTAAATAGTACATTTGTGTGCCAATGCGTGAGGTGATCATATACGGCCCGAGCCAATGGTGCATGAGGAATTCCCTTAATTAGCATACCACAACTTAGCAACCACATAATGCATACACAAGTTCATCTAGAATCAACCACAGTATGGACCGCTGACTCTTGCAGGAATTCCCGACATTATTCCGCAAGACAACGACCACAACACAAATGAATTTGCCTGTCCAACATACAATCCCGACAGTCGTAGGAAAGCCAGCTCGGATGGCCACCAGACAACGATCTCCATTGGATAAGCAAATGATCAATCAAATTGTTAACAACATGCTCGACAAGGACATTATAGAGTCGTCAAGTAGTGAATGGGTCTCAAAACTGCATTTGGTATGCAAGGATGGTGGCACCTTTCATTTTTGCATTGATTTCTGTCCTTTGAATAAGATTACCAAGCACGACCTGTACCTGCTTCCACGTGTGGATGATCTATTGGATCAAGTCGGGAAGTCCAAATACTTCACCTCACTAGACCCCACGTCAGGCTATTAGCCGATCCCATTAAGCCCTACAGACAAACACAAAACCGCTTTTAGGATGCAACATGGTTTCGTTTAGTTTAAATGAATGCCCTTCAGCCTATCTGATGTTGGTAGCACCTTTCAAAGGATGGCAAATTTAATATTTCACGACTTGATCCAAGAAGGAGTGCTACTAGTGTACCTAGACAATATTTTGATTCATACACCAGAGTGGGAACAACATATCCACATTCTTAGAGAGGTTCTACACAGGATACAGAAATACAATCTACAGCTCCAAGAAATGCCAATGGGACTCTACTACATTAAAATTCTTGGGTTTCATCATATCAACCATAGGAATCAACATGGACCCTTCAAAGATCAAGGCAATCACAAATTATCCGCAACCAGCGAATGTCAAGTCACTCCAAAGCTTCTTAGGTCTTGTCAGCTTCTCTCTCTGGTTTGTCCCACAACTCGCAACCATCACACAACCTTTGCACCTCTTACTGAAGATGGACGCACCATTCTCTTGGTCCACGGCTTGCATAGAGAGTTTTCGACAAATCAAACAAATCATTCAAGACGCAACCCAATTAGCATTTCCAGATTTTGGCAAGACATTCCGCCTACAAACAGACGCGTCAAATATAGGAATTGGTGCGATTCGTGGCGGTTCTTGAACATAACTGATGGTCTGTCAAGATTCATAAACGGTTAGTTCAAGTATGAACCAAGAACCTAGATGATGTAATAGAATGCTATAAATAGAGAAGCAAACGAAAATCTCAAGCACTGGTTATTTGGAGGAATCATTCTGACTCGCATATCTATATATATATATATATATATATATATATGATCATAAATATGATAATTTTGCCAAAGCCAAGTGCACATCCAAATACAAGTGGTAGTGCATATAAAAAGGAAAGCTTATATTTTATCCAACAAGAAAGCTCATTAAGGCTATAAAAGGAGGTAGAGGAGCTCATCGTTGGGTTTGTTGTTTTAGGGAACTTGAACACCTTGAAGGCTTCTATGTCAAAGCAAATCATATTGCAGTGAGTGGGAGGCCTACAATAACAAAGGTGATGTTGTCATGATTTGTAGACTTGTCAGGCTAAAACACAAAGATTTTCCCCAAAAGTCTTTTAATCTTATTTTTCTATTATCTTAATCTCTCTTATCATTTGTAATGGGGTTAACTATGTAAAAACCTTATTATAATCTTGATTTTATTTTCACTCGAATTCATTGTTATCTTTGGAAAATATATTGTGTAAATTGTAAATTGTAAATTGTGCTCTTGGAAATTTGAATTAAAGGAAGCTCATGCTAAAACATAAAGATTTTCCCCAAAAGTCTTTTAATCTTATTTTTTCATTATCTTAATCTCTCTCACCATTTATAATAGGCTTAAGTATGTAAAAAACTTATTATAATTGATTTTATTCTCCCTCAAATTCATTGTTATCTTTGGAAAATATATTGTGTAAATGGTAAATAGTAAATTGTGCTCTTGGAAATTTGGATTAAACGAAGTTCATGATGGAATTTTGGGCTCGGAATATGTGTCCAAGTGAAAAAAGTCACTCAATGTGTGCCGCTACTTAGTAAGAGGTGGTTTCAAACCCACACATCCGAGTGGTGGGTGCTCACAATCGAGCTACTCCCACAAGGATTGTGGGAAAAGTTTTAGCTCGAAATTCCAAGAGCTATGTTAAAAATTTACAAGCAATAGGACTCGACCCCACATCCCTCGATGTCACGATATTTGGCACTTTGTCCATTAAGCAACACTTATGAATAAGGAAAGAATATTCATTTAATGGGAAAGTTTCCGTGAATAACTTAACCTCATGGAACATGTTTAAAACCTTCATGGAATCCAATCCCATGAAGGATTAAACATTCATGGCAATTTCCCCAAAGAGTGGAAGGAGGACTGACAAGTGTGCTAGCTAATCGTCGACAAGTAGGACCGAAAGACTATAAAGAGAAAGAAGGACCAGTTGAGTTTCTTCGCACAAGACTATGGAGATTTGGTTGTTGCTCAAGAAACAAGCCTCTCATTCGCTATAACAATGGTTGATACCCTTGATCCTGTCCTAGCCTTCGTGCTTCAACCCTACCCCTCTACCCAAACAAATAGAGGTGGACAAAATCCATTTCAAACCTTTAACAAATACCCAATGACAAAACCTAACATATAAATAATATGTGCCTCTATTGCAGCATGCCAAGTCATATAGTTTCAACTTGGCTTGAAAAGAGTGGTCTTCAACAAGTAGCAAAACGAGCTTGTCCAGCTATAGTAGGAGCCATGCAACAAGACAACACCAGAGGAACCTTTGCAAAGTATCTAGGAATAGATTTGGTCTATCATCAAGTTTGATTATGATCCCTATTTAGAAAGATAATAGCTCTAAGGTCCTCCATACAAATGCGTTGAAATATTTATTTGCTACAACTTGCCTCATCCAGATTTTTATGTAGAAATTTAAGCTAGCATTGAGATTATAAGAATTCCTATTCCTATTTTGGGTGGCCATTCATATTTTGCAAGCTCACTTAGGATATGACTCTAATGTTGATTTGAGTCTACTCACATCAAGAGGTGATTTCTCTCAATCTCATTGATTCTCCACACCATGTATTATCCTCGGATTACCTTGACATCTTGAATCACACAACCCAATGATAAACTGGCAAACTTGGTCCATTAAATTCTCTCTTATATGTTTTCAGTCCCTAACTAATTTCTAGCATTGGGGAACCAATGCCCTACTTAATAGGCCTAGTACAAACAACTTCGATGTCTACTCCTACTTCAACTATAATTTTTACTTTGGTAGTATTGTTGGTGTTGGCCAACTCGAGCTACAACTTTCTCTTCAATTGCCGACTCTATCTTTGATTCAATGGTGTGAATGAAGATTTTCACTTCCAAGTACAAATGGCGTGTATGGTTCCACAATTGATTCCAAAGTTATTCATGCATATGAAATTCTCATCACACACCTCCTCACCAATATCACTCTTTCAGTATTTCATAATCGTTCCACTTCCAAGTGAATAAAATGATTTCCTTATGTGTTAGAAAAATGAAATGCAAATTGTTCGCGTTATATTTTCATGTGACTGATCCTCAAGATGGTGCTTAGCCTCCATTTGGTCCAATCGACGAGTCATCTAAACTTATATTAAGGCCCTTTTAGCTTACATCGATGAGAATCTTGAAAAGGTTTCACGTGCCATTCAAAGTCTCCGATGGAGGCACCATCCTATTCAATCAAAGTCTCTGATGGGCCCCCAAGTTATCATGACACTAGCAAAAGTGGTTCTTGATGTTGGGGAGGATAGTGTCGTGATCAATGTGGTAATAGTTTATATGTGGTAGTATATTGTATAGTTAGTGTAACGTTAAAAGAGTACTCACAAGGTGACTTATATGCATAGTGTTGCATAGAAAGGCACAAGTTGGCACACATTCATGGCATACCTTTTGCATACCTTGGTTACATCACCCTAATTCTCCTCAAGGATTTCAACACCAATTGTTGGATGTATTGAATTATGTCTAGTCTCACCTTTCACTTCATTATTCTTGCTCCTCCTTTTCTATCTTTCACACATTCTCACTTGTCTAGCTAGCTCGCTCATTCGTCCCTCCGTTCCTCAAACATTATCTTGCATTTGTAACAATCCCTACTCACAATGTCATTAGGAATTTCCTTTTGTTCCCATTAGCTCTAATTGAACCACAAGTTATCATGACACTAGCAAAAGTGATTGTGTCCGTCAAAGCCAACTCTATGTTGATATGCATTATTTGTATTGGTTTGGGAGTATCAATACTAATATATATTGCCCGTCTTGGTTTGGTTTGGTTTGGGAGTCATGACACTAGTGAAGGTGATTGCGTCCGTCAAAACAAATTCAATGTTTATTTGCATTTCTCATCAGATTCTTGGTTTGGTTTGCCAGTGAAACCCTTTAAGTTGAAACCATATAAGCAAACCATAAAAGGGATTTCCAAGCTCTAACGAAATACCCCAAGTTCTAGACCCATAGTTTCACGGTTCGATTTCATAATTTTGAGATTCGGTTAGGTTTTAAGTCAAGGACAAGGTTTGGTTTTTACATTGCAATTATAACAACAACTTCCCCATGCAACAAACTGGAATATAAAAAACTAGGACATTTTCGTATTGTTGTGAAAATAAACCCAGTAACTTTCTAATTCATCCTACCTCCACACTTTTAGATCCATGATGTGTTTCATACAATGCTCTTGAAGCATTATCAACCATATCCTCTTCCCAAGTGCTAAATCGTTGCAACCCGTTCAATCATGCTTGAATACGGGGAAAAGTTTGAGGTAGATATGATCCTAGACTCTTGATTAGTGCGCATAAAACTTCATTATCTAGTGTCATGGAAGGACTATCTTTTGTTTAAAGCCACTTGGGAACCACCCAACCCACCTCCACAATGCACCAAATGCAATTTGGGAATTTCACCATCTTTATTCTCACAACCCACTCCGCCTAGAGGTCAATGATAAACCGGAGCATAATGTCATGACCAACATGGTAATGGTTTATATGTGTTAGTATTTCGTGTGGTTAAGTCTAATTGTAAAAGTGCACTCACAAGGTGACATGTATGGATAATATGGTAGATGACATGTCTGGCATAGAAAGGTGCAAGATGACAAGCATTCATCACATACCTTTTGCATACTTTGTTGTATATGTAAAGGGGGTTCCCACCCTAGTTGCCCTGAAGGAGTTCAATTATTGGATATATTGAATTTTATCTGGTCTCATCTTCCACCTCATTATCCTTGCTTCTCCTTCTCTATCTTTCATGCATTCCCACTTGTCTAGCTGGCTCACTCATTCGTTCGTCCGTTCGTCAAACATTAGCTTGCATCTATAACAATCCCTATCCACAATGTAATTAGGAATTGCCTTTTGTTCCCAATAGCTCCACTGGAACCATAAGTTATCATGACAGTAGTGAAGGTGATTGTGTCTGACAAAACAAACTCAATGCAGATATGGATCGCATGTTCTAGTTTTATTTGGTTTGGGAATCTCAAACTCAAAGCGTTTACAAATTTGGAAACTTACCGAACCGAACCACGAAACCTTTCAAGTCGAAACCAGTTAAACAAACCATAAAAGGGATATTTCCAAGCTCTAACCAAATGGCTCGAGATTTACAAACCATTAAGGTGTTGAAAGTTGAAACTTGACACGCGGTTTCACGGTTCAAATTCGGCAGTTTTAAGGTTTGGTTTGGCAGTTCAGTTTTGCGGTTTCACCATTGGGTTTCAATACATATATCATATATGTATGCATCACTCAGAGAAAAGAGCCTCAATGTATGTAAGCATCTGCTCGAAAAGGGAAAGTGAGTCAATTCCTTCACTATGATGGCCATATCCAGCAATAGCTCCATTCCATGGCAGCGAATTTCTGAACGGGAGCTCGTCTAGCACCTTCCTAGATCGCCAGAGGCCATGCCATGCCTGTGGTCATCAATCTCTGTAAGAACTTGATTTGGTTTGGCAAGCATACCACATTTGGCATAGTTATTGATTTGAGCCCTCAGTATTCCAGAATGGATCTTTAAACATTGCTCGGGATCATCCTTCTTCATACATTCCTTAGGTAAGGAAACATGGTTTTTTCATATCTTCTCCTTCTTCATTCCTTGCTTCTTTCTTCTTCATGGTTTTGCTTCTTCATGTTCTTCTCCCTTGGGCCAAGACCGTCTTGAAAAGTTAAAACCTGATTTTTTTACATCTAGAAAGCCAAATGCATATATAGAGACACAAATCGATCAAAATTTTGAGATTAGACCAGAAAATGGGCAACCACATCATGAACCAGATAGATCAAAGAAACCATAATAACAAACACATATGGCGCGCAGCTCAAGGACTGTTGGAATGCAAATGGCCATGATAAGGTGTTAGATGATAGTAACAAAATGGCCCATTTTGTTCACAACAACTTAAAGGTATTTGGTTGCTGGATTTGTGGCCAAGAAAAAGGAGAAACACGCACACACAGAAAACCATTTTCTCTGGAGGGAATCACTTCTCCCAACACTTTGTTTGTTTTATGGAGGGATCAAGGATGTAAATTATAAACCATTTTCTCTGGAGGGAATCACTTCTCCCAACACTTTGTTTGTTTTATGGAGGGATCAAGGATGCATATATCCCCCAGATATATATTTCAGCAATTGGGTATTGGGGAATTAGAACCAACACCTTTTCAATTGAAGAAGAGGAGGGTACAACCAAAGAGGTTTATGTGCGATTGTGGATGATTTCAATGTTTTTGGTCCCATTCATGGACGTGTGAGCCATTTGAGGTTACGCTTTGACAGGTGTAGACATCATCTCAGCCTCAGGCCTTTAAAATGTGCTTGCGGAGTCGAGGTCAGTGTGTTATTGGGTATTGTAATATCCAAGGAAGCCATGTCAGCTGTACACCCACAGATTGGATATTGGGGAGAAGCATCACATAAAAGCTTTTGAATTACTAAACAAGTTGTTGATGGCAGATCTACTTTTGCAAGCACCAGATTGGAATTTGAATTTCCACATTTTTGTTGATGCATTGGCACTCTTGCTACAGGAGCTGTGTGAATGCACAGTAGAGGACAAGAGGTTGGCAAATTGTGTATACATTATGCAATTAAAGTTCTCAACAATGAAGAAAGAAATTGTATTATAATGCTGAGAGAGAGAGAGAGAGGGAAGGAGAGAATATTTGCGTATGATCGGTACGATTGCTGTGTGCTTGTGAACAAGTGTTCACTTGTCTGGGATTTCCATTTTTGCCTCCAAGAAGATCTTGCCTTTGCATCTTCTGTCATTCTTGACTATATTCTTCCCTATTACTCCCTCTCTCTAATTGTGTGGATGGAGGTTCTTTCTTATGCACTCCGTGAATGGTTGGCCAACAACAGCCTCACAGGCTGAATCAGGGGGTTAGAGACACTAGCTCAGTCACGAACAATGGACCTCTACCACAACAGCGTGTTAGGCATCGCCACCACCTGAGACATTCTCAAGCTATTACGTGTACTGCACCTTGGCCCCACCAATCCAAGGATGCCAGCTATAGAAATGATGGTTTAGTATTTTGAACCATACTTTGTTTCCTCTTAGACATACAAAACTTAGGATGTGCCAGACCTACTCTTCCTGAAGGTCATAATGCTCCGGCTGGACATAGGACTGCCCCACCACAAGAATTCATACATGTCATATAGCATGGCTGTACCGTCATCATGGCATACCAGAACCAGAAGATGGGTTGGAGCATCTTTATCATCAAAACCATCACGACCAAAGTTTCCACAACAAACACAAATCATCAAGGCCCCCCCAAACAATAATGTAAGTGCTAATTTTACCTTTCTGACAAGCAACTAGAAGGTGATTGCCATCATAAACAGGTGCATATATGAGGCCACCATACATGAGCAAGGAAATGTAGGTTCATGATGTGAAATGAGTCATATACTAACCCCACGTTGTTAGTTTTAGCCTTCTTCATGGCATATTTGATGTCTTATTATGAAGAACACAAGAGCCCGAGCACCCCAGCTGAAGAGCACGAGGGATGACAAGAGAGAGACAGAAAGGAGGCATGCTTTATGTAGGGAAATTATGAAAATCAATTGATTTACCCATTGCAGGCCTTTCATTCTAGTCAGATATGTGACAATGATAGTCAAGAAAATCACATTGATCATAGTCAAGAAAGTGCATTGCTTATGATGGGGAATTGACGTAAAGTCATGATGGATACATGTGTTCATATTTAACTAGGTTTATAGTTTGCTTGGTTGGGGGTTGGGTACCTACAAGTTGCTACAACTAGGTCCATGCTACCATGTATTTCATTTGTTTGAGAGCATAGCTATATATATATATATATCCAATTGCTATCCATGTGTATAAACTAGAGATAAAAGCACTTAGGTTCAAGCATTTTCGAGCTGTGCCCACCTACTTATTTATTCCATTTGATTGTGCAAACATAATATGCATATAGTAAAGAGAACATAGAGGATGTCAAGTGTGAAGAAAGAATCAGCATAAGAATAAACAATGACAGAGTTGAGGGGTAGGAAGACTAGAGGAGGCTAGTAATGATGACATCAGTTCATCATTGTGCCATGATAAAGAGTATGTTAGGACTTAATATGCGCGCGTGTGTGTACCTTTTAATATTCCGACCATTATGTAAATGATGAAGCAATATTAAGTCATTGATTACTTACCCTACATTGTATATGTGTATCTTTTTTTGTGTACATTTGATGTCTTATTGTCAAGAACACACTCGAACAGAAGATGTATGTAGGAAAACTATAAAGTCGAATGGTTTTGCTCATTGCAAGATGGCCACTGAAGTCCGATATGTGACAAGAGTAGTCAAGAAAAGCGAGAAAAGCTCGCCGATTACATACAATAGAGAAGAAAGCGCATCAATCGTGCTGAGGATGCAAGCATGTTCTAGGCCCATGCCAGACCTTTTTATTCCATTTGCTCATGGCTAAGTATTTACGAACAAGAGATGCAAGAACTTTGAGGTGGGCATGAAAATGCCCACCTCATGTATTATTCCAAGTGGATTCTACAAACATAACAACCATTGAGGATTACTATGAATACATATTGGTAAGTAATTTGAATTAAACCGAAGCTAAGTTTGGGCTGGATTGAGCTGGAGCATGTTCTTCTTCCATATGTCACCATCTAGCTCCAAGTTGAGTTGGGAGTAGGCTGTTGCCTTCGGGTGATGCCGACGAGGACGAAGCCGATGGTGTCTTGGCAGGCCAGGGAAATACGGAAGTATCACCTGAAATACATAATACAGGAATGTGGCTACACACCCAGTGGCTCCAACTATGGCGGTGGCTCCAGTGATTCTGTTATAAGCAGGCTGGGGTACTCCTTCAGCCTTCAATGCTGCGAATCCTGCCGCAATGAACGCAATCATGACTGCCACCAGTGAGCATAACAAGGTAGATGCGATGTACCTGATGCCCGTGTCAAGCTCTGACACAATTTGGCCCATGTATATGGTGGGCGTGGGAAGCAGGATCCTGACGCACAAACCCATGGCTGCAACTGCCAAGAAGAATGCCAGGCTGTTGGCGCCCCAGAAGATCTTCATCCACACATTGTTGAAATCATCTGATGGCACTTGTAACCACCCGGCAAATGTGACGCCGGCCGTTAGTGCCGCGGCCACTAGGATCGCATGCACTGCTTGTACATACACTTCCCTGTCCTTCAACAATTTGTCTTCATATTCTTTGAATTCCTTGTGTCCCCTTAGGATTTCCATCACTGCCTCATTCTTCTGCTCAAATGCAATGTGAAATGCCGTCATCCCGGCACTGTCCTTGATGCTTGGGCTCGGTATCTTATACCTCTTCTGGCAGCTCACCATCTCCTGTATGTGCTTGTTCTTCCCCTTGCAACTGAGGGAGCAGATAAAGAGCCTCTCCACTATGTCTACTCGATTGTGTACCACTGCCCAATGCAGACATGTCCTCTTCTTCTGTGTATCCCATTGATTCAAAGTGAACCCCAATCTTGAATCCATCAGGAAGTGAAACACCTCGTGTTTACCTAAGTAAAGAGCCAGATAGGTAGGGAGAGATGTGGTCCATCCCTGCTTCATTAGCATTCCTCTTTCCTCATTCGATATATAATTATCCAGCTCAAGTTTGAGCTTCTCCATTATGGACTTCAACGTGATAATTGGATCATGTGTTAGTGCATCAAATAGTCTTCTGTTGAGTATGAGAGCATCATACAATCCACAATTAGTAATCAACAGCTCTGTGAAGTCTGGCTGATCCTTTAATTTAATCAGCCCCTTGAACACAACCTTCAACATATGCTTTCCGGCCTTGTGCAAGAATGGATTCCCTTCTTCATCAACCTGCTCCAAAAATATCTTACATGATTTATTTCTTTCTTGATTACTTGATTGGTTCCTTGCTTGATTACTTCCTTGAATACTTGATTGATTATATGACAGAGGATTGGGTAGAGCTTTTAGCAAAAGCTTTTCTATCAAACTAACATCCATGCAATGAAGAGCTGCATAATGCATGATGGTTTTGCAGGGATAGCCGTTTGCTATGGATTTATTCATCTCATTCTCAAACCTTTGATCATCATTGCTGAGCAGGGACAAAAGGGTTTGGAACATCTCTGGATCTTTGCAACAATCCAGAGGCATCATGTTCTTATCATTTTGGAGGGTTAGTGAGGCACCCGCTGCCACAAGTTCGGCGGCAACAAGCTTTTGCCCATGAAGAACAGCAAGGTGCAGGGGTGTGTCAGAACTCGCCTCATCCGGGAGGTTGCAATCAGCAGCTGGAGATGGAGGATGGCCCTTGATAAGCCACTTCACTACATGAATGTGGCCATGCATAGAAGCTAAATGCAAGGCAGAATAGCCAGCCTTAGTTCTCGTATTGATGAGGTCCTTCCCATCTCCTGTTGTGCAGATTATGTGTTCTAATACACCCAAATAGCCCTTTCTCGCTGCAGCATGGACTGGAAGCTCCCCGCTGCTCTTGTCGAACATCGTGATCACAAAGTCAATGTCAGCTCGGCATAGGTTGCAAATCTCGTTAATGAGACACTTAACCTCATTTATTTTGCCCATCTCAGCATACTTATACAAATTGGCCGCAATCTCTTCTTTCAACATCTGCTCTTCGCTATTCGTGCTCCTCGCCATTGCAAGGAAGTTTAGTTACCAAATGTCAAGTTTCTCCTTACCAATAACAAGAACACTAGAGGAGTTGAGTAGGCTTGGACCATTCACTTTGAGTTCACCCAATATATATACACTATGAAAGATGTGGTTGTCTCTTTTTTTATTCCTTTATTATGTCATTGTCTAGTTAATTGGTCATGATCAAAATCTATACTCCATGGTTTGAATGGAAAAATTCAATGATACCCCATGAATTAATCGATTAGCACAACCAATGACATAATTTGCAGTGGAGGAGCTAGATAGAATATCGCTTAACTCCCCCTATCATCTCGTTGGTGCTTTGGTTCAATCATACCCTTGCTTGCAAGTTGCTAGTCACTATCATAAGTTGTACTGATATGGTCCACCAAACTCAAGTCACCTTGGTACAATAGAAGATTGGCTAGCTATAATATGCATGCTCATATATATTAAGTGTGCATCAACAAAGTTTGGTGTGCCTAGTGCTCCAATGTCTTTCAATATCTATAATTTATGCTTAACTAGCTCTAAATACATTGATGAGGGACAAAGTTCTTTCGCAATTACACTAAAGAGTTTTCTGAATAATGGACCAAAAAATAACGTGTGATTTTGTATGTCTTGTTATGATAGTACAAAGTTTTTGTCTATTTGTGATTGACGTTTGAATTTGTTGTCCATTGTGCTTTTAAGATGCCTTGACTTATATAAGGAAGGCATTCTTGAGTGTAATTGGTTTACCGAGTAGAGGCCAATAATGGCAATATTGGGATATAAGAATCTTTAAATGTGATTGTTCCACTAGAAACCAAAATCTAGAAATATTGGGACAAAAGCATAGTTCATTACACATACAAACTTAATACTACCTTCATTTCTCGTTGATATCGTGGTGCTTGTGTTTGGGTACATAGATCCCATTACTCTCACACACGTATTCTAGTTTCAATATGGGAATGAAGCTCTTAATATTTGCACTCGGATATCATAATCCCATATTTCATTTTGTGTTGCAAACCATCGATGGCCATATAAGAGATTCAGTGTTTCATAATGTCATATTCACTGCCCATCTTTGCATAGGTATTCAAATCTTTTGCTATTCTTCTCGCACTTATAGTTGATTGCTCATTGTTATTTGTGCTAGCCATCCAAGTCACCAAATTTCAAATTTGAACCTTACTAGTCAAGCAAAAGAAGCCTTCTCTATGAGTATTATTGATACACATGTGCATCATGTCATTGCATTATTTTTCTATCCTTAAATGTTGTTGGTCTTGGTCATCACCAATAACCTCACCCCTCACATTGTGTTCTCACTAGTTTCTTAAGGTATGATACTACGTTTATCGATCTCAATGTCCAACGCCAATGCTCCCTTGTCAATTTTCAAGGGAAAATATGAATGGTATCCGCAATCATACTCTGATGTGCTACAAGTTGTCCACAATCTTAGTTACCAATGTGGGTTGTAGCAATATGGCTCACCAAAAAAACATTGAAACTATAGGCAAAGTATCTCATATAGGTATAATTTTAAACACGCATATTCATAAGCATGTGCACACTGACATTCTCATTATCCCTAGTGCTTCCAAAGCCTTTCTTGATTTTTGAATCAAGGATTAATTAGCTAAATGTGAACACATTAATAAGTAGGCTAGAAATGGTCAAGGGAAATACCATTCATTCTCCTACACTGCAAATGTTTTGGACAAGATAAGGCAAAAATTTACAATGATTATGTATTTCTTGTATCCATAATATTCACATGGCTTATAAAGACTTTTGTCTCTTTCTGCACATATCATTAAATTAGTCCATCTTCGTGCTTCTAAGAAGCATTGATTTCCAAAGAAGATGTTGATTGCAACAACTTTCCTAAGTCTACGATGATACACACGCACACGTAGACACACACACACACACACACACACACACACACACACACATATATATATATGTATACATATATCATGCCATTTATAAATTCTTCTATTTCTCTTGTAATTATCTAATGATCCTGGGTAATTGTTATTGCCCCAAATGCCTTGGTAACTGAGTATACTTAAGCATGGGCAATACTTGGTTGAATCTGCAATTGGCAATGGTTCTCCTTTCTGCTTGCATGTTGGGATAGCACTTCGAGAACTTGTCAATCCAATCTATATACATGCCAGAATTAACATGCACTCAAAGAATTATCGCTGTGAGACATCAACTTATTTCAAAGATGTGTCCTTCCCCCTCGGGACATACTGCATAATGAGAAACAAGAGCACAATGGTGAAGGCAAATTCCTCATTATGACCACCCCCAAATGCTTCTTGTTGTCATTTCATGCCATCAAATGTTTGCGTTAGAGAAATGTCCTTGTAACACGGTCAAAGAGCAAAGTTTCTTGTGTCAAGAATGAACTTCAAGATATCTGCCTTTCCATCCAAAACTATCCACTGGTTGAACGAGGGCTTGAAGAAAGACCTCAAAGATTTCTGGACTGGACAATCATTTCTTGTACTTCAACAATCTCATGTAAAAAATTCTCTTGTACTTCAACAGTCTCTGCATTGTTGAAAGTTTCCCCTTCGATTACATGACTCAAAAAAACATCAGCAATGGTGCAATCTTAACTTTACGGATAATTAGGAATACCATGAACCTTTGCACTATCAACCCACATAGAGACATTCAGAAGCATGAAGTCTCATGGATTCAACCTTTTTTGCATCTTCTTCCATCCCAGCACCTCCAAAAACATCAGCCAGAAGGATGTAAGCTGCAGAACAACTAGGATCTAGTTGTAATATGTGATAGAAAATTGATACCGCAGCCTTCACATTTCCCCATCTCCTACAAGCACTCAAGATTGGAAGCCAAATCGCAATGGAATTTGCCGATTGTGGCATCATATTAACCACTGATATTGCCTCACCCAATTCCCCTGCACATCCAAGACCCACCACCATACATGTATGATGCTCTAAGGTTGGAGCAATACCATAGCATTTTGACATATTATCCAAGAGATCTTGAGTTTCCTGCAGACGCCCTGAGTGGCTACACACACTCAAAACACATAGGAATGTTACCTCATCTGGAGAGAGCCCTTCTAAACGCATTAGTTCAAGACAACTTAATGCTAAATGACTTTCGCCTTGTTGTGAGTATGCTGAAATTAGTGCATTCCAAGAGACTGCATCTCGAACTGGAAGCTCTTCGTGTACTTCTTGTGCTTTTGAAATCATACCACACCTGGTGTACATATCTACCAATGCAGTTCCAAGCATCATATCTTTGCATAACAAGCCCTTACTTTTAAGTTCTGCGTGAATTTCTATTGCTCTGTGCATAGCTCCAATATCACCACTTGCTCTCAAGATGCATAAGAATGTGACCATATCTGGAGAGATCCCTTCACTTTGCATCCGTTCAAAACAATCAAAGGCTTCATAGCTTTGTTCCTTTTGTGTATACCCTAAAATCAGTGCTGACCATGAGACCACATCTCGAACTGAAAGTTGTTCCATCACCTCGTGTGCTTTCGCTAGCATGCCACATTTAGCATACATATCCACTAAAGCATTACCAATAAACATGTTATCTGACAAACCCCTATTCACAATGTCATTATGGAATTGCTTTCCCTTGCCTATAGCTCCGATTGAACCACAAGCCTTCAAGATACTAATGAAGGTGATTGTGTCTGGAACAAGACCTTCACTTTGCATTCGCTGAAATGAGCTCAATGCTTGGTCGCATTGCCCATATAGGGAATACCCAGAAATTAGTGCATTCCAAGAAACTACATTTCGGATGGGAATCTCATCAAGCACTTGTTGAGCTTTAACAAGCATACCAAATTTGGCATACATATTGATTAAAGCTGTGCCAAGCATAATATCTGTAGTTACCAATTCCCTTCTCATGATCTCATCATGGATTTGTTTGCCAGTCTTGATGGCTGCCAGGTTACTACATGCCTTCAAGATGCAAATGAAAGTGACCACATCTGGAGAAAGCCCCTCATGTTGCATGACTTGGAAACAAGTAAATGCTTCACAATCTCGACCAAGTTGGGTATACCCTCCAATTAATGCATTCCATGAGACAACATTCCGAATGGGTATTTCTTCAAGCACCTGTAGTGCTTTTCCAAACACCCCACATTTGGCATACATATCTACCAAAGCATTGCCAAGAACGATATTCTTCTCCAACAATCCCATATGAAAAACCCTTGTGTGGATTTGTTTTCCTTTGCCAAAACATTCTATTTGACCATATACCTTCAAGATGCAAACAAAGGTGATAACACTTGGGAAAAGAGCCTCAATATGCAGACGATCAAAAAGGGAAAGTGATTGAATCCCTTTAGTATGATGGGCATATCCAGCAATAAGAGCATTCCATGCCACTGAATCCTTGAATGGGAGCTCTTCGAGCACACTCTGAGCTTTCTCGAGCATACCACATTTAGCATACATATCCAACAAAGAAGTACCAAGCAAAACATCATTTCCCAACAATTGCCTCTTTACGATGCTTTCATGGATCTCTTTACCCTTCTCTATATCCCCGATGTTACCACATGCTTTCAAAATGCAAATGAAAGTGACGACATTTGGCAAGATCCCATCACTTTGCAATCTTTCAAAGCACATCAAAGCTTCATGATCTTGACCGTGTTGGACATATCCTGAAATCAATGCATTCCAAGAGACTACATTTGGCTCATTAGTCTCTCTAAGAACTTGATTTGCTTTGGTAAACATACCACATTTGGCATACGTATTAATTAGAGCACTAGCCACATGTAAGCTCTTTTGAAGCAACCCTCTTCTCAGTAGTTCAGAATGAATCTTTAAACATTGTTCAGGATCCTTCTTCTTCATACATTCCTTGAGTAAGGAAACAAATGTAAAGACTTCCATGTGTTTTTTCATGGCTTCTTCTTCTTCTTCCTTCTTTCCTAACTACTTTCTTCTTCATGTTTTGCTCCATGGCATCCATGCACCAAGATCAAAGGAATAGTACTCTCATTCTTTCCTATAGGAAAACCTCAGAAATAGCCCACAAGCTTTCACAATCTCCCCAAATGCCCTTTAGTTTTGGTTATTTTCCTACATGCCCTTGCTTGGCCATAAACCATCTCGGGCCATTATATGTAGCAACCGTGTCTTCTCTTATATATATATATATATATATATATATATATATATATATATATATTGGAGGGGGGGGGGGGGGGGGGGGATAAACCCATAGGCACCTCAGAAATAATGGAAACTAGAGGCATTTCCCAAAGGAAAGTTACATTCAAGGGTCTCTAAACCCTTAAATTGAGATTCGAACCCACAGCCTCAA
Source organism: Azolla caroliniana (assembly GCF_043228905.1). Classification (NCBI taxonomy): domain Eukaryota; kingdom Viridiplantae; phylum Streptophyta; class Polypodiopsida; order Salviniales; family Salviniaceae; genus Azolla; species Azolla caroliniana. The sequence continues at coordinate 15,041,153 of NW_028230453.1, forward strand.
ATGGCCCAAAACACAAGTTTTCAACATCAATTCCAAAAGTAGAACCAAAACTCTATCATGTCTCCTATAGATGTTTCCTCATGTCACTTTACACATGTTCCAAGGCATGAGTCTTCCACATCAATTCCAAAATTTTAAGCAAAAAATTATCAAGTCTCCATAGACAATGCTACACATGGTTACTTCCTTGGGCCTACTCCTTTCCTTTTACCATTGACTATTGATTTCAAATGGTGACGAGGGAGTTAGTCTCACTCATTAATCTAGAAGACCCCTAGTCCCTTTACAAGAAAGGTGAACATGTTATATCATTACCAAATCTTGTATTTTGTTTTGACAATCCTCTCCCATCATTGTACGAATTGTAGTATGAAGAAAAGACCCATGTTACCTACTTACCAAGGTTTGGACAAGTGAAAGCTCAACTCACTCTATTTCAACTTAACATTCTGGATTTGTATTGTCCATCTATAATTTAATCATATAGGAACCTTATCATAAATATATATATAACATGCTTTGCACCCCCTATTCCTAAGTCAAGTGTTAGCAATTTTCTTGATTACTAGTGTATTCTTGATACTTTCCCTAAATCTCTAATAACTTGGTGAAAAGTTACTCTATTTGAAAGTTAGTCATGCTAGGAAGTTTAATGAAGAACTTGATTTAAGCTTCAGGGTTTTAAAAAAGGCAGATACAAAAGGCTGTAAAAAAATCTCCAATTCATCATCTCCATTTATGGATATAGAAATTTCAGTTCATTGTGAGAATTTCAGGTATTCTACCTACTTCATCTGCACATTATGACTCATAAATGTATGTTTCAATTTTGTTTTCATTTTACAAGCAGAATAAAGTACTTACAATCAAATAATACGAACTTGCAATAAGAGTTTATCATAAATAATATCACCACCAAATTCACATATATGCATGAATGGGATCCATCTGGTGGAAAAACTATTTCACAATAACTCCACAAGCTTCATGGTCACTTCTGTATAAAGTTACATCATGCAAGACCAAAGAGGTTCTTCCATACACTGCTTAAATAAAAAGTACACACGATTTGATAAAAATGAAAACTTGATGCTGATTTAAAACAAGCAAATATAATTCAATCATCAGGCCCTTTTCAAAGACTACATACAATTCATGACTGATTCGTACCATTGCTGACATAAAATAAATAATAAATGGAGATTTGTATAGGATTTTTAATTTGACAACAGACAAGTTTAGGAAAACATTGAGAACCACACTCACTATAAATTTGTGCAATACAATTGACCAATTCCATGTCCTCATACAGGATTCAATCGACATTCTTCAATTTATTGACTAACCTTTACATATCTAATTGCTTTACCAGATTTTTGTTTTTGCTATTAAAAGCATCGGACCAAAGCAGACATCAAGGCATCACTTATGACAAAGTAATGGTAATGACATCAAAACGATGTACTAGGCAAACCTTATATAGTACAAGTTTACTTGAAAGACAAATGATAGATCATACTTCTAAACTCATGTAGACCATAATATATGAACCAAATGCAGAATTATTTTGTTGTTGAACCTACCAATGGACGGATGGTTTTTTCAAACCCTTGCATTTATGTAGACATCAAACTCAAATTCACTTAAATTTCTAAACAGTTCAAATATATTACATCCACTAGCTCTAAACTAGCTATACATCATCGTCTATTGACTTTGATTGGATTCCTTTAAGATTTGTGTCATCGGACCTTTGTTCACTTGCATCAGCAGCTACATTCCTCGACAAAGCATGACTTGACCTTTAGGTAAACTTTGGTCTCTTACATTCATGTTCTAAATTAAGTACACATCCCAAATTATAGGGTTTACTTGGATCTGAGCAATGATAACCAAGTAGAGATTTGTTTTAGCGCTTTTTGAATTCATTTATATGACTCTCTTTATGTAAGTGGAACATCAGAAGCTCACAAACCATTCTTCCAAAAAAATGTTCCGATTGGCTTTCAAAAAAATTATTTACTTGTAACTACCTCTTCCTTCGTTTTGCTTCAGGCTGCGAAGACATACAAGAATACAGTCATTCTTAAACTGGTGGTGGCACACGAAACATATTGAAAATAAAACTTTAAGACAAACAGAGATTTGTTTCTCGCAGGCATTAAGTCTTTTGTCATGCATTGGTCATATAGTATTCTAATTACTATATAAGCACTTGAATTTTAGACCTGGTGTGTCCCTAATAGATGTTTACTTTTGCCTTGCATGCTGCATTTTTTCGATATTCTACAGAATGCCATTTATATAAACAACCAGAGAGATGGGAATTTACAATGTAATGTTTGTAGAAAGAAAAATATACAATAAAATTTACATTAGGGTCAGAAAAACCACCAACCTTAGCTTCAGGCGATGCATTTCGACCATTACTAGTGATTCGTTTGTTTTCTTCTTCTTCAGTTGCACAATCAGAACAAATGAAATTCTCCAATTTCTTTACTTGCTCCGGGGTAAGGTTAACACACGTGGGATGGAACCTGCATTCCCATAATCTCAATAAGTTCACTGGGGGTAACACTACTACCATTACATCCTGGAACGAAAAGTAAACCAAAGTCATAATAACAGCATTACATGAGTATTTTTCTTCTAAATTCAGAAAGGTTAGGACACAAGCTAATGCAAAAGAGTCAAATAAAAGATTAGTAAACTTTCAATAAATATCAGAACAAAGGTACTACTGATGAGCTTTCAAATAAGAAATAAAAGAGATTTGAAAGTAGTAAAAATTGTAGTTATGTTGAAACTTTAGTAAAGCCCTACTTTACAAAAGCTCTTCCAATGCCTGAGATAATTGCTTTCTAGGTATCTATGTCCCAGTTTTTGTTAAAGAAATCAGGGCTATACATTAAGGAACTCGGAACAGGAAATACGAGCTATGCTCTAATATAAAAGGATAAACCACCAAAGCACATACATTTTTCAGCACTAAAATCTAGAATTTCTCGTATGTTAGCAGAGTTCAGTATGCTTCGGCAAAGTCATAAGCAGTATTCCAAGTATACTAAAGTCACAATAAACATTCAGAAATACCAAGAATGAATACATATGATTGCGAAACAATAATAAGTTCTAGTATATCCGTAAAATATCTAATGGATTATGAACCGAACGAGCAGTGAATGTTTACAATGAAGCTACAGGTTAAAGTCTAGACATCACTCCTCACCAAAGGATCTCCAAACGTACATCAACTGGCTCGCTGAAAAATATGATTGGATTCAATATGCAAAACTGTTCTCACATAGGCAAACATACTCTAAGGTGAAAAATAGATCAAGTGTTTGAGGAAATCAAGCATAGCATAATGAAAAAAATTCTAGCACAAGCACAAATAAATTTCCATCTGTCCTTTAACATCTGTTAGCCACAAGCTCATGCAACAACTTCTTCAAATTGACATAACTGGGAAAAAGTCCAGAATATCACTTGTTTAAGCACAAACTTTAAGGATCTGTTTAGTTTTGGTCCTACAACCATGTTATGCTATTGGCTTTCAAGAGACTGTTTGGAATCTCTTTTTTCTTTTTTCCTTTGCCTTGTAAGATAGTTCATGAGTTCAACAATCGCAGCACTCCCTAGGGTCACAAATGACCCACCATTACAAGGCAAAGGATGTTAGAGTATTTGAGTGTTTTCTAATATGTTGCCACTATTAATCCTGACTGGAGCCTTACCAGTCAGCCTTACCAGTCCTTGCATCCCTCACATTGCACCATCAAATCATCTGGATTATATGGCATCTCACATTTGCAATACCTACACATCCATGTAAAGATATCAAAAACCATCCATATTTACTATCATCACTTTGATAGAACAGGAAATGTCTAGATTCAGTAAACCTAAATGAAAAAACAGGAAATGTCTAGATTCAAAAAGAAACAAAGAATCCCATTAAGTCATGAATCTGTCAAGAAGTTTCATGTCTATGAGCATTTTAGTATGAAACATATTAATCATACATCCTCATAAATGGTAGATCGGATAATTCCCCTGCTATTATTAGGTAGTTATTCAACAATATCAGAAAAAATCTCTGATACTCTAGAATTAAATTGTCAAGTACAGTACTTGATAGATTATTAATGTTATGCTGCAGTTCTAATGACTCCCATGTCATTAGCCTACCTGTTGATTTTATTACGCACTCAAAATATACTCTGATGCATTGAGATCAAGTGCATAAAAGGCATTGGGTATATATGTAGTATATATCTTTAAAGTTTGGATCCATTTATTTATGAAAAATATAAGATCATAATGAGCACTCCAACTAGATTTATTACGTACTTATAAGATCAATGTTGTAGGTTTTAACTTACGACATTGATCGGGTATTTCTACTTCTACTTCAACAGCCAATAAACATGAGGCCTTTGCACTCGAATCAACAAATATAGACAGATATTTCTACTTTTACGAGCTAGCATAATTTTTTAAATAAGTTACATCTACAATAGGTCCTTATACGTCTTTCTTAACTTGCATTGATAGTTGGGTCCTTAATATTTTTATTTAAACTGTCGATAAGAGGATTTTAACAAAAAAGGGAAAATTCACTTACACAGCTACTCTGTCTGGAGTAAATGCTCCCGTAGATGCCTTATACTCAAATCGACAGAAATAATCCTCAGGTTCTACATTCTCGAGTTTCGTATAATTCTTGAATGAATGCACAGTACATTTGCCTTCGATGGTATCAGCACTTTGAATGTCAATATGATCCGAAAGGAAAACCTCTTTCGCACCATGGAACTGTCTGCGGCCACCAATAGACTCTTCTGGTCGATAGTACCAGCGAACCTCCACTTTTACGTTACTTCTTCCATCAGCCCACATCTTTTCTACCCTTGCTACATATGGAGGCTTATTGGGCTCCTGATTACGCATCAATACAGCATCTCCGACTGCCAAATTTATGTTAAAAAATGGAGCAAAATATTGAGAACTTCTCAAAAGGGGAGAGCATTTAGGGACTTGGCCTAATCTATGTCAAAAGTACATTTTGAGTGCCTTAATGAACCATCTTCTTGAAAGAAATGTTTTCTTCTCAATAAGACCGCAAAAGGGTTTTGAGAAAAATATGTCAAAATGCAGGAAATTGAGGGATCTTCTAAGAATGCTGAAGTATAACAAAAAAATACAGGAACCTTTGTGGGTTTCTGTGAGTACAAAATTAAGATTTGGAGAGCACGTCAAAAGCCCAAGGTATTGTGAAAATTGCTCCAAATTTGAGGGGCTGTCACTTGAAATAAATTTAGGGTTTTGGGAAGAACATTATGCGAAAACATGCAGCAATATTTGAAGGCTTCATTTTCACCAAAGTTATGTCAGAATGTTTCAAATCTGAGGACCTAGCCGTCTAACAAAATTAGGGTTTTCACCAAGACCAAAATTACGTGGAAATGCCTCAAATTTAAGGGCCTGTCAGTGTAGCAAACTAAGGTTTTTGGCTTAGATGCATCGTCTCTAAGGACCTTTCTCAGAGTAGAAAAACCAAAGCTAGGGTTTTAGGTTCCAATTCGAGACAGGCAAAGAAGCACAGTTAGATTTTTCCACAAACGAGACTTGCCTTTGAAAGACTTGCCGGTTCCTTTGATGACATAGCTGTCGATATTCTTCTTGGGTAGCTTGGTCTTCGCCATAGCCAAGCGATGGGCAATGAAGGAGAAATAGAGACAAGAGAGAGAGGAGGATTTGACAGAGAGAGAGAGAGAGAGAGAGAAGGATTTGTGGAATATTTTGACGAACGGAGGATACGGGGGAGGATACGCAGGCGATCAGACAGTGGAGGAGGAGGAGGAGGAAAAGGAAGGGTTTTTTCTCTGATAGAAGAAGAAAAGGTCTAAAAAAGCAAACCTTCAAAAAAAGCTTCCAAAGATGGAGGCTATGCTAATTCTAATGCTAATTCTAATGCTAATGCTAATGCTAATTCTAATGCATTGCCTTTAGGAGGGGATTTGGCTCCAACAGTTAGTAGTTACAATTCTTTTATGTTCAATGTCCTTCCATTATTTCCTTCACCAAAAGTCTTCCACCTCGGAGACCTAATGAGATTTTATGAGCACGACTTTCTTTGGTCAAGATTCCCTCCTCGTCAAGATCTGCATTGGGTCAATTGTAATATCTTGCTAGGGTCAGTCAAGATGGCTAACCTAACTCTCTCTTGGAAGCCAAAAGCTGAAAGCTAATGTTTTTCCTCCCAATTGTAGGTCCCTTTTTGTCCCCTTCCATTACCTGCAATGTTGTTTTGATCAAACTTGTTTCGACTTGGACACTTGATGGGGAGCCAGTCGTACATGGTCAAGGTTTGTTTTTCCTCTAAATTCTGCTTAGATGCTCACTAGTGTGCATGGTCAAGGTTTGTTTTTCCTCTAAATTCTGCTCAGATGCTCACTAGTGTGCAGTGGTTTGTAAAGAGATACAAATTCTATTTTAGAAGTCTCCTCAAAAGCAAAGGCTTAATTTAAAAATCTCCAATATTTTGTGTGATCAAAAGTGAAGATCAATACAACCATCTTGTCGCGGCACAACTTAGCTCGATTGGGACTCACCCTTTCTCCACCATGTCATTGGGTGAAATTTGTTGACGTTGATGTCATTGTCCCCGTATATAAATGTTACCAAGGTCAGTCACATGTCACCATCTCATTGTTTATTTCAAAGGAAGTTAGTTGCAACCCACTACTTATGATTCTAATGTTTCTCAAATATTATGTCATGGTTCTCATTTGCTCCGATTTCATCTAGCATAGAACGAAGGGTAGTTCAAGCTATACATACTTTTTAACGAAAAGATCATTGATCTCAACAAGAGGATATGTATCATTGTGCAAACTCATACTTTGGAACCAAATATTTTATATTATTGCCATATCTCTTTGTAACTAGATGGACTTTTTGTACAACCAAGAGTACATTTTTGTGCATAAATCCTGTGGATCCATGATCAACTAAGGAAGAGCACTCCATTAGATACTAGTTCGATGAGTTTTGAGGTAGAGTTATGTGCACTATACTTGCCACTACATAGCATACCAAGACATTTGAGCGTAATTATATTGTCTTGGTTTGGCAAAACACATTCTCTTAGGTCATTAAATTGTCAGCTCAACATCAGTTTACTTGGTTAAGCTTTTATGAGTAGTCATATGATAGAACTTTATATTTACAACATAACAAATGGGGTAAGTTCATATATCATGGAAAACATAGCACTAAATTGCACCCCATCCAAATCATCAACAAATCAGTGCTTGCCAAGCTTCAATGACTAATAAAAGCGCTAGTATGATCTGAACGAGGCTTATTATTGAACTAGAACTCCATACACCTCACATTCATTCGATGTTTTATCCTTCCCTTACCAAATCTAGGATTGATTTATGTTTTTAGCACTAAGCTTGAGAAAGTGCTTAGTTTTCCTCTTAAATCGTGTTTTCTTGTTAACAATGTACAACAATGTTTGGACACTACCAGGTTTCAACAGAAATTTGGAGTTCTCATTTACTCTTGGGATAGTTCCTACGTGAGCAGCCATTCGCTTATCTCAATGGCCTTCAAAAGCAGAAATTTCCTTGAATACAATGTTCACCAATACCTATGAGCCATTTCAATTTCAATCAGCTTATAGAAGCAAGTGTTTTTTACAACCAATACTATGGTTTCAACACTTTGTTTACAGGACCAGTCACAAGATATCTTTGCCAAAAATTTTGGCTTCACGGAGCCTTAATAAGGGCGTTACATTTGATACTCCACAAAAACAATAGAATTGTAGATGGTTATGATCTCGATCTCTCAATGAGCAACTTCTGTATTTCATAAGGACAGTTCCCCAGCAGTAGAAGTTGATCAAACATTGCCCACAGTTTAATAATCACTTTTAACACTGGCGTGGCAGTTCGCACCCTTGCACTAAAGAAATAAAGCTCAACTCAGGCCCTGCCCTCGATTGTGAATTGCCTGCCAATAGGTTAATTGATTCCTCATTGAGAGAAAAATAAAAACAATCATTGTCTGCCTATGGGGGACTTAACCAACTACTAAGAGAAATTAAATACAATGCTCTGTATAAAAATGATCATTTTCCCTCGAGTTAATGGACTTCATATTCAATTTCCAATGCCATATTTCAGCCTCATGGCTTCAACCTTCTCTTTATCGTCATGCATGTCAGCAGCGGCAAAGATATTAGCCATAAGGACATAGGCAGCACTGCAATTATATTCCAGCTGCAATGCTTGATCAAAAGCAACTCTAGCAAGCTCCACATTTCCCCATTTCCTACAACCACCCAAGAGTGCAATCCAGACAGCTGCAAACTGCACACATGGCATTGCATTAATCACTGATATTGCCTTATCAAAGTGCCCTGAACATCCAAAAGCTACCACCATACATGTATGATGCTCTAAGCCTGGAACAATACCGTAGCCCATGCTCATATACCCAAAAAGTGTTTCTGCCGCATCAGATCGTGCCATGTGATTACAAGCACTCAGGATGCTCAGGAATGTGATCTTATCCGGACATATTGCCTCATTTTGCATCCATTGGAAACAATTCAATGCTACTTCACCTTGTTTTTTTTGGGCATAACCCGATATCATTGCATTCCAAGCCACAACATCTCGAACCGGAAGCTCCTCAAGCACTTGTTGTGCTTTTCCAAGCGCACCACATTTTGCATACATATCCACCAACGATGTGCCAAGTGTTATATCCTTCAAGAGAAATCCTCTATTAACAATCTCATCGTGAATTTCTTTTCCTTTGGCTATGGCTCCAGTGCTTCCACATGCCCTCAAAATGCAAATGAATGTGACAGCATTTGGAGAGAAACCCTCAATTTGCATTTGTCTAAAACAGCTCAGAGCTTCGTGGCATCGACCTTGTTGTGCATACCCATCAATTAGGGATGACCATGATACTACATCTCGGATAGTAAGTTCTTTAAGCACTGCCTCAGCTTTAGCAAGCATACCACATTTCACATACATATCGATCAGGGAATTTCCAAGAACAATGTTTTTCCTTAACAAGCCCCTATTTGCTATTTCCTCATGAATTTTTTCACCCCTTTCTATATCTCCCATTGTGCTGCAAGCTCTTAAGATGCAAATAAAGGTGACTGCATCCGGCAGAAGTCCTTCACTTTGCATCCTTGTGAAACAGTTTAATGCTTCGTGGCCATGCCCTTGTTGTGCATACCCTACAATTAGTGCCGACCATGAGACAACATTTCGGGCAGGAAGCTCTTCGAGCACTAGTTGTGCTTTAGTAAGCAATCCACATTTAGCATACATATCAACCAAAGCAGTGCCAAGCACGATATTCTTTTCTAACAACATGCCCTTGCTCAAAATTTCATCATGAATTTGTTTTCCCTTGTTTACATCTCTAATGATGCCACAAGCTTTCAAGACACAAATATAGGAGATTGCATTAGGAGAGATGCCCTCCCTTTTCATTCTCTCGAAACAGTCTAGTGCTTTCAGACCTTGTCCTTGTTGCACATAACCACCCATTACCGCAGACCAGGAGACTACATTTCGATCAGGAAGCTCTTCTAGCACTTCTTCAGCTTGAGAAAGTGCACCATATTTAGCATACATATCCACCAAAGCATTCCCAAGTACCATATCCTTCTCTAAAAGACCTCTAATTACAACCATTTCATGAATTTTTTTGCCTTTACCTATATCACCTATGTTGCTACCACATCCTTTCAAGGAGCAAATAAAGGTGACAGGATTCAGATATAGGCCTTCATTTTGCATTTGTTCAAAACAGTGTATTGTTTCATGCCATAGCCCTTGTTGGGCGTATCCAGCAATCAATGCATTCCAAGAAACTACACTTTGAATCGGAATCTCTTCTAAAACTAGCCTTGCTTTATTGAAAGCGCCACATTTGGAATACATATTAATTAAGGCATTGGCTAGATAAGGACTCTTGTGAATCAAGCCACATTCAGCAATATCAACATGTAGTTTTTCACCAATATGAAGGTCTTTGTTCTTAGCACAAGCCTTTAGTAATGCCACCAAATGGAAGCATTTTTCATGCTTTTTCATGTTTTTTCCTTTAGCTTTCCAACAGGATACATATTTTCTTGGGCTCTTTCTTGGAAAGTAGCATTAATCTTCTTCATCATGCTGATAAGGCAACAAGGTCATACAACACCTTGATTCTTTCTAGTTAACAAGGCCTTTTTCCACAAGATACATATTCTCTTATAGTTTTTAATGCCTTCTCTTCTCAGCTTGTTAACAGAATACTTAAATTCCTCTTAACCAAACAATCACAGACACGTCAGCCAACAATCATATCGTGGAAGTGCCTAGTTACCATTGCAAACCGAAAGATATTATTACTCTTTGCAATTGACCAATTTCTTTAAAAGAACTAAAAGAAACCAGCGCAATTGAGTTTTCTTTAGGGATTCAAATACCAGATCACCTAACACTCGCTTTCTTTGAGAACAACAGACTGAAGGATCACTAACCAAACCGCCACTCGAGAATATATTGACTTCAATATGAACAAATTGGCAGTCTTCGAATACTATTCTCCCAAAGCTCAAACCTATGGGAGTTACTAATACAATGGAGTAACTTTTTACATAAATCAGATAGCTTGTATTTTCTTTCAGCTTTACTACACGATACATATCTTCTTATGCTTCTACCATTGGTTTTCAACCGGACACATACTCTGTTATGCTTTTTCAAGCCTTTTCCATTATCTTTCCAAGGGGAAACACACTCTCTTCAATGTTCTGAAGAACCCTGCAGAGATTATGGCATCATTCACCGTCAGCCCACAAAGCCAACAAGATGATGGTATGTTGGAAAAGCTCAGACCATGAAGTATAGAGATTTGTTGAAAAACAGGGGATATGAGCCACAGGATAATCAGCAACAGGAAAGCACCCATTGAATATGGCTTCCATAACTTTAAATCATTGCATCCTTTGTGTTTCATTCCATTCTTGATCGTCTGTCTCCCCATATTGGATCTTGTGTTGGAGCTCGTCTCAATGGAAATACCTTAGGCTACCATTCCATAAACATCTAATTTGGTGTGTGCACTGTGCATATAGAAGTCAACTAATTAAACACTCTATCCTACCTTCTTAATGCATAGTTGAAGGTCATCTTTGTCATGTCGTAAGTCGTATATACCAAAGTTTTAGGTACTTGGTGCACATAAATGTGGTCAAGGCACAGTTCACTATCCTTTGGAGTATGTATACATATGTAGGGCATATATGAATGGTTTACGTGTCTTTATCATTATGCGCCTTAACTAGCATTCTTGTTGAATTCCAAGTTTGCTTAGCCATAGTTGTTCATCACTTTGTGTCCATGAAAGAATGTATGCTTTGCTCCAGTGGTGTAGTGATAGAGAATGAACAATGGCATATACATTGGGTCGGAAATGAACAATGCTCATATTGCTTTCTATTGAGGATGTTACATATGATAAAATGGACTTCATCTTTATTTCTTCTATATGCCACAAGAATACAATCCTAAATCAAATACGGACCATTGATGTCACAAAATAGAATATCCAATGATATACATATACATATTCAATACTCTCCTAAATCTACTTGTGATCATCAACAATATGTGAGAGAGTCTACTATAACACAAAAACATGACTTCATTGAATCACTTTGAAACCTCTTGAAGTTTATGGATGCTTATGGTGTCACACAAAACATGATTCTGGGGCATTACTAACCATGATATTAAGTTTCATATTAAAAAACCAAGTTGAAAATGTAATGCATAAATTGAAGTATCATTTGATGCCAAACCCTGCCCCCCAAATGTCAAATGTACATAATTCAAAAATAAAAGCTTGTGATGACTTACTAGAATCATTCTTAAGTAGGGACACACAAAGGAGCCATTTTGAAAAGCACATCTCTCACTTAAGTTTATTCAAGTGATTACCTATTCACTACTTATCATTCATACATCTAGTTTATTCAAGTCATTACCTATACAATGCTTATCATTCATGCATCTGGTTTATTCAGAGTAGTATTCCATATAACAGAGGCTTATCATTCATGCATCTGCTTTAGTTATATGGAATACTACCACATCTCTCACTTGAGTTTATTCAAGTGATTACCTATTCACTGCTATCATTCGTGCATCGGGTTTTTCTAGGGTTGTGATTGACTTGTGATGTTCATTGCCCCTCATTCCTTATGTAAACTACAGTTCCAAGTGATCATCATCACACTTTACTAGTGTAATTGAGTTGTTCTCGACACCCCTAATAAGTAACAGTTGATCAATATACGACACAAATGCCGACCCTGAGGCTGCATACATTGGTAGTTGATCCATGTCCAGATCAATCTAATAAATTCCTACATATGACAATGGTTGGGAGGGAATCATTCATTTTTGTTGGAAGCACACATCACAATCCAGTTTTTAGCAGAGTCCATACAGATTAATTAGTTTTAACAAGGAGATGAATTTGAGAACAGCCTATAAATGCCAGCAAATTATTATTTGCCTCAACAACAACAATTTTGGGTTCGAACCTTAATGCATATATCTTAAAATTTGGTGAGAATTCTCTTCAATGAAAAGTTTATCCGTCAATCAAAAACAGTGAACAGCTGAAACACGTTTTCACAATCACTCAACTGTGATTAAATTACAGCTACATGCTGCTTGATTAATAAAGAGAAAAAGAAACACGAGTCAATAGAATTCTTTGTGAACACATTCATAATGAGGAAAAACTGTTCGCTTTATCATGGGAAAAAAGTTGCTTCCGAAATTATACGGTTCATAGATATCATTTGAAAAAAACCGATGATAAAAACACCCGCATCTCACAATTACCTACTTTTCTGGGGGGGTTTGGTGGGGCATTTTAAGTACAAAAAACTATTCCAAAATTGGATTTGTCCAACCTGAAGCGAAGCGACAAATATCAACAGATTTCAGTTTGAACCAAGTCAGAATTTCAAAAGAAGTCATCACACTTAACCTTACACATTCCAAAGCTGTGCTTAAAATACAAAAAAAAAAAGAACAAAAGATTATAAGAAATAATGCTTACAAAAGCTCAGACTCTGGCAATATATATAGTGTGATGCTCCTCAGAGCAAAACCACAATCACATGTTATAGAAACATACGGAATAACCTCTGGTGTTATTTTCCGGTTGATGTGGCAGCTAATAATTTTGTGGATGGACGCCTCTTTTGCTGCTGCTGCTGCCTTGTAGTAAAACCCTTCTGTATCCTCAATTTTATAGCACTTTCCTGCATATGTACCAAAAACAAATGCATGAATTCAAAAAGTCAGTGCAGGAGAAAATAGTGGTTTATTATCTTTTGAGATTAGAAAAAGTCGAAATAAGAAACAGCACAGCTTATTTTTCTAATCTCAAAAGATAAAAAAGCCATAATATACAGAGCACCACTGCTCTAATAGCTTTTTATCATATTGTTGGTAGGAGAGAACGTAAAATTTGTATCTAGAAATAAGACATAACACTTCATATGTAGAATGAACTCATTCAACAAAAATGCAGGTATCTTCACTTCAACTGAGCCATCAAGAGTAAAGGATTAAGATTCAACACCAGAACTAATCTCTCTTTTGTCATTTTTTCATAGGTCATATTTAACCTCAGATGACAATAATAAAATCTATATCTATCTATTTCTCTCTAGATCCACTTTTTCTACCTCTGACAACAATAATAATATCTATCTATCTATTTCTCTCTAGATTCACTTTATTCCATTTGTTCTCATAGATCAGGTGTGAATCTCTGATAAAAATAGTAAAATCTACCTATCTATATGTTTTCTCTAGATTCACTTTATTCCAGCTTTTATTTCATCTGATTTTTATCACTACTAGAACTCATTGCGATACTAAAAATATTTTATCCCCGTTTATAAATGCATCTGTTATAACCCCAATCTCAATTTTGCATTTATTGGTTTTGAGAGTTACTATGAAATTTAGTTATTGTTTAGATTTTTCCTAGGCCCGCTAACAGGTAACCAGCAGTACAAAAAGAAGACATTCTGAACAACGTAAGTGTAAGTGATTCATTGGAACATATTCCATGCTTTAACATCTTTTGGGAAACTCATTTTAATAAACTGATTTTTAAGGACATCGCAAAACATTCAAGATCTTTTTCTTAATTTCATCTGTCAGAATTGGCAGAGCTTCACAGGTAGCGCTTATGAAGAATCAGAAATAGATGAAACAGCATTACCATTACATGACACCTTTCTTCAAATTTCTCAAGAAAACCACTGACCCAACGATCTGCATTCTCTACCCATTCACTGTGATGCATGCCTGCAGTCTTTGCAACAGTATTAAGCTGCCATACAAAATTGTACTTCAGAAATCCACTTATCCTCAGTAAAACCGCAAGGAAAACAAGGCATTAGAATATAGTGAATGAAGTTACTAACATCAAAAACTTAAAAACAGAACTTCCCAAGCTTAAAAGATCTGTTCCTCAATTGCTAAGGATTTTGATATAAGGATGCAAAATAACCCATAGTACTAAAGCTTATTGCCACACCACAAACGCATATATTTTCATATCAACAACAAAAAAAGTAAAGGAGCACATAAAGACTACAAGGCTAACAGTGATTTGGCACTATAAATGATTGTGTCCTTCTAAACACAACAAGAAAATGATGTTGCCATCATAAACAAAAGAATCCTTGAGAAAAACAAGTTCATGGTGATATCATAGATTGACATATTCGCATTCGTGGGGGTTCCCAAACAAATGCATATGAATACGCATATGAATGCATGAAAAAGTATTCGTTTAAAACAAAAAAAATAAGAGTTCATAAACTCCCTCCTTTTTAGTTTCCTAGATATAAAAAAAGGGACTTGACACTAATAATATTTTTATAATAAATGTCAAAGTATTCGTTTTATTTTTAATAAATAAATAAAATAAAATAAAGGTTCATTAACTCCCCACTTTCTATTCTCCCAAATTTTGTGGATATTTTGATCTGACATTAAAAAGGGAACTTCACACTAATCATATTTCTATAATAAATATAAAAAAATTTGTTTTTATTAAATAAATAAATAAAATAAAATAAAGGTTCATAAACTCCCCCCTTTTTTATTTGACACTATAAAGGAGACTTAATACTATATATTTTTATAATCTATTAATGAATGATTATTCTTTTTTTAGTGAATTTTTTTTCAAAAAATGAATGAATTAATTATTATATTTATTTTGCAAAACGAATGGTTTTATAATATTCTTGGGGCCATCTCATATTCTCGAATGGAGAATATCACACATGTGTCAATCTATGGTGAATATAATGCCGAAGACTGCATATTCAACATCATACTTACATCAATGACTACAATATAGTGATTATATATTTTACTAGGTAGGAGAAATAAAATAATAAATAAGTGGGACAAACAAGCAAAGACTTATGATTTTTATTATTTGACAAAAGAGAAATTTGTAACCCAAATTTGAGCTGAATAAATCAATGAAAGGTTTTTTGTTCAGAGATGTTAATGCATAGTTTCACAAAGTTTTGCGACACATATTTGCACACGAACCAGTAAGGCAAGCATTTACCAAAGAATAACACTAAAATAGAAAACAATAGTATGGCGTACCGTTTCTCCTACCCTCTCCTGCTGCTCTTTAACCTTCTGTCGTAGTTTTGTGATACCCATGTTCACTCTAAGTTGCTTCTCCTGAAAGAGAATGTTCAAAAACAAGTTGCATTCTCTCTCTCTCTCTCTCTCTCTCTCTCTCTCTCTCTCTCTTCGTTGGTAAAGTTCTTGAACATTGACAGTCGCTACTCACTTTCACATGTATCACGTGAATGTAATATTTTTGGTCTCATTGGTCATATAATAGAATCTCTCTCTGTGCACAGTAATGGAATATGAGGACCAATGATGCGTAGGACTTTTCTTGCTAGAACTCAAGAAAGAGAGAAGTTGTTGAAGGACAATAGTACAGCCACACAAGCTCATCCACAAAGAACAATCACAACTGTCTTTAGCCCTATCACTCCTATTAATGCTACATGTCAATCAGTCGCTACTCACTTTCACATGTATCACGTGAATGTAATATTTTTGGTCTCATTGGTCATATAATAGAATCTCTCTCTGTGCACAGTAATGGAATATGAGGACCAATGATGCGTAGGACTTTTCTTGCTAGAACTCAAGAAAGAGAGAAGTTGTTGAAGGACAATAGTACAGCCACACAAGCTCATCCACAAAGAACAATCACAACTGTCTTTAGCCCTATCACTCCTATTAATGCTACATGTCAATCAGTCGCTACTCACTTTCACATGTATCACGTGAATGTAATATTTTTGGTCTCATTGGTCATATAATAGAATCTCTCTGTGCACGGTAATGGAATATGAGGACCAATGATGCCTAGGACTTTTCTTGCTAGAACTCAAGAAAGAGAGAAGTTGTTGAAGGACAATAGTACAACCACACAAGCTCATCCACAAAGAACAATCACAACTGTCTTTAGCCCTATCGCTCCTATTAATGCTACATGTCAATCAAGGGATACACAAATGGGCTACTGACCAAGACATAAAAAAGGGGTTACAATAGATCGGTCAATAGCAATTTGTTGTGCATGTAGGGCCCAGTCCCATGGACCACGACCTCAGCACCCTTGTCATCGACAAATAAAGGCCATTATCTCCATCCCTTCAGAGACCTCTCCATTTTGGATCGACATGTGCTAGAGATCTTTCGAAGACAAAAGTTACAATATATCTAGCTTGAGAATCTCACATGTGTCGAAAACCAGATTCTCTTGTTTGGTCTTATTGGTCATTTTGGCCTTAAAAGACGTTAATATTTCTTTCTTTCTTTTCCTACACATGACATGGGAAACAATGTGGTTGCATATTATACTAGTCATGTTGCACCTAACAACAAAACCAATTCCTCATTGAACAAGGAACCACACAAATCAATACATGTTAGTGCCCATCCCATTGTATGCCATCCATACCACTTGGTTCACATTCACTTCGATGAAAGACAAGCATTGGGACATAGGTGATGAGACTAGTCTACCATGCACATTTTGCCCAGTTAAGTTCAGGAATCTGAGAACCAGAGTTTGATCAATGCTTTGCCTTTGATCACGTTCAACTATGTTTTCCACATAACTATGACCAAACCCAATCTTGACACGAATTTCTCATATTCACATTGTGCACTCTTGATTGCAACATTCATTAGTAACATGAATTTCTCCCATTCACATTGTGCACTCTTGATTGCACCATTCATTGGTAACATGCTTGAACATCGAGAGTAGGTGCTCACTTTCACATGTGTTGCATGAAAATGTTATATTTTTTGTCTCATGGGTCATAGTTTACCTCCGAAAACGATAATAAAATCTGTCTATCTATCTACATGTTTGTTGGCTTCATAGTTTACACCATAGCATCAAAGTCATAAAATTGATAGAATCGATGGCTGATCCTCGCCATGGGCTAGGTCCTATCTCATAGATCGCAATCAATCTCCTGTGAAAATCAACATATACATATACGTATATCACACAAGATACCCAAAATACAAATGCTATTAGATATCGAAGTAGTGACAAGCGATCTCCTAAGCCATTTGATTACAGAAGAGGTCAATCATATGAGAGATGATATAGAACAATCCTTGGAAGAAGAAATGCAAAAAAAGATAGTTATGCGAAAAACAAAACTGCATGCCTCTCTAAAGATAGAATTATTAGAAGCCATACAAAAGGACATCACAAGTTTCATAACGAAGTCAAACGGATGACATCATAGCAATCCACCTATCCGTTGTGTAATCAGATAGAAGAAGTAATCTATTAATCAAAGTTTATTGTCACTATTTTATTTTCAATTATTCAATTGAAGTTTTCTCAATTTATTTTTTTATACAAAACTAAATTATGATGGAAGTTTGGTTATTCCACCAATAATCAAATAACCTATCTCTTCCCCAATAAGTTTGGTTACGATGGAAGTGATGAAAGCTAAATTAGAAGTAGTCAAAAGGAAAGCTAGTGCCTTAAATGTAAAAGTTGTTGGTTGGGCTAAAAAAGAAGCCTACAAGAAGATGCCAAGAATCTTCGAACAAAGATCGGGGCATCAAATATTCCATTTGCTTCAACATGGAGAGTGGGAAGAGATGAATCACAGCCTAAAGTCTTGTTCATCCGTGGCACTGATATGGAAAAGAAAAAAATCTTTCCTATCCAACAGAAGGCCACTCAAGGGTGACAAAATATAGTTAGATGATGAGCTCTCTCCAACTCAAGCAGCACATCACAAACAAAGCATAGTATGCGTGATTGACACAAGAAAGGAAGAGAAATTGGCTGTATATAGATAGAGATTGTAAGGTCATTGTTACAAAGACGAGAGCTACATGATAATGTACGTCCTATGAGAGCTTATGGATGATTATATGGAATTGCAATGGCTCTCTAAGGATAGACCTTGGGTATTTAAAGAACCTTCAGGAACATAAATATTGTTATGTATACTAAGACTCATCAATGCATTGCTAATAAACTCTGTTGTACGAGGATATAAACAGGAGTTAGTATGTTGTTCCCACCCAAGGATACCGAGAAGCACTAGAGGCTTCGGCAGGACTAACAATCGGCTTAACGGTTTCAACAGTTCGGTTGCAGTTTGGGTTTTTTAGAACGGTTCGGTTCCGTTTCAACGGTCAAAAACCGCAGTTTAAACGGTTTACGGGTTTTTTTTTTTTGAATTTCTTTTTTAAAAAGTTGTAAAAATAAATAAATTATTTTTAAAGAATCTTTTCATTTTTAGACCTTATTCTCACATTTTAGGAACATCTTAAAAATATTATAAATTTTAAAAAATTAAAAATTTGACCTGTGTTGAAAACCGAAACCGCGGTTTTACAGTTTAACGGTTTGAAAAATGTTTAACGGTTCGGTTTAACAGTTTCGCGGTTTGGTTCAGGTTTCAAAATTTTTAAACGGTTCGGTTTGGACCCTCTCAAACCGAACCGTTGCCGATTGTTAGGCAGGAGCTCCATGATAAGAGTACACGTGCATAAGAATGTAGCCGTACACTATAAGTGGATATGAATCAAAGAGGGGATATTAGAGAGTTATATATTGCAATTCGCTACTTTCCAAGCAACTAATGTTGAAACCCTAAAACACCTAGAGATCCAACCTGACTTTGTAAAAGAAAAAGGCTCTGAGACAACCCTAAAGTAGGCTCAGATCAAGAAAAAACCATAAATATGGTATAAATCTAAGGAAAATCCTAAAATATCTCTGATTTATGAACCACCTTAAAAACAACCAGTTCAGACCTTAACATACAGCTTCATAGAGAAAGTGAGCAACTATGGTGAAAGGACCATCAGACAAGAAGCTATTGTATCAAGAGCAGTGAAATTTAACTCAGCAAGCAGTAAATCTGATCCATCAGGAACAGATTGACATCAGCAACAATGAAAAAGAGATGGGAAATGGCATGAAGTGGCAACTATGAGAGAGATCTGAAAATGGAAATCTCTGAGGAATACAAAGCTACACAGCACAATCAGGACAAACTTGAAAAATATGGTAGTAGTAGAGCGACATTAGAGTGTAATATAAATGCAAAACCAAGGCGACATTTTTTACCAAATTCTTGAATAAGATAACCAACTCTTCAACATTGTCTAGATTTCGAATTGATTGAGCTATATTGAACAAAAGGAAATCGTTAAACTTGGAAAAGTTGGTATTATTTGCAGACACACAACTTCAGTTGGACTCTTGATCAGTGAAAAACTGCAACACCATATTGGCGTATGAAAGGATCTTCCAATAAAAGATTTCAAACATGCTTGTTTTACTGCAAATAAAATCAATGGAATTCTATTCAATTCCCATGTTAGTAGTTCTCCAATGCATGCAGTTCCCAGCAGGCTTCAGTCAACCATGGACAAGTACATGAGTACATCACGATATTTTGGGTGCACTCTCGTAGAGTTTCCTTAAGATCCAATAGACAATTCCTTGTAGTTCTCCTTATAAGTACTTAGAAGCTCAAATATAAATTAAGAAAGCACTGAGCAGAACATTATAGATTACACAAAAACTGAAAAAAACATAGTAAAAGATAATCGGCTGTGTGAAGTTTCCATTCAAATAATTCTCTGAGGAATACTTGCTATTTATTATGAGCAGCCAGGTTGATCGGAGGTTACCTTAACATAGCTCACACCCAGATCCTTCCTACTGTAGCCTCGAGCTAGATTCCGCATTACATATTCATTGTAGTCCTTCAGAATGCGCATAATAATATCTGATGTTGAAATCCCATCCGTCCTTTTTGTTTCTTTGAATTTACCAGCAGCCTTAACCTGTAAATTTACTCATTAAAACCACGCTTTGAGATCAGATGAGCTCCAAACTTTGCTTGAATGTTGGACTTACAAATTCATAAACATCTTTTCCGGCACCACTAGCATCAGCATATCTGGGCATATGGAGTACAAATAAAGATTTAAAAACTCTCTATGCATTTGCCTTCAATTTATTTATCAACCAAAGAAAACTGAGCAGCCACCACCTCCCTGAGAGAATACACTTCACTTTGCATTTCGTAAGTTTAAGATAGATATATATGTGATACAATTTCCTATAGCAATAACTATCCTTGAGCAAGATGGTGAATTTAGACCCAGCATATCCAAACACCTAATGGTTTGTGTTATTTACTTATTCAGGTGAATTTATCAGACAACCTGTGATGAGATGAGACCTCGTGATCACCATTCCAGTTATACTCCTCTTTACTTCGACTCTTGGGGATATGCTAGTCCAAACATACCTTCCTTCCTAGGGAACATTCAAATAGCTGACTCTCCACATGCAGTCCCACTTGTTGGCTCAAGAAAAACTGATTTCATAACTTCAAATATGCAAATGCCTTTGTAAAACTAGCATAAACTGGAAGCTGACACATTTTCTGTTGCATGCTCAGGATGTGTAATTGTGTCAGATGCAAGGGGTTTGAGATAGGGATATATAAGTAGCACAGCCCAAAGTGGATAAAGATAAATTAGCATAAACAATAACAACAACCACATGTGCTTATTCAGAGGACGAGACTCACGGCAAAGAATCGTGTGCTACAAAATCAATTTGATGTTTGTCCAAAAATTCTTGGTTAATGACCCAAGGTGCATCTGGAATCACTTCATCCACCCATCTGTTGTCAGAAGGTAAACAGATATATGTTTAGATAAATGATATGGACAATAATTACAAATTTGAACTGTCATGATATTGTACAATAATAATACAACTATCATGTTTTGGTTGACATATCTTCATGCCTGTGAGTATATGAATTTGCCAAACATGTCAATAAAACACGCAATAGACATAAGTAGCATTCCTCAATAATAAATATATGAGCTTTAAGCACATATGCAGGTACTGCAAATGGAAACTTGATACTGCTGAGATTGATCACATTTCACCTTCAGGTGTCAACAGGCTAGACACTCATACAAAACAATTTGGATACTAAGAAATGTTAAAAGAAGTGGATGAGTTAGCAGGCTTGGAAGGCCTGAGGACCTATAAATGCACCGCACTTCTGTGGTCAAGAAAAGAGAGATGCATTCATAAACAAAAGAGGCAAACAGATGTTATTAAACTTCCGCTAAATAAATGCAATTAAAATTCTCGCAGAAAACGCACATTCTATGAAACCAAATCATAAAGTGGAAAAAGTGGGCAAAGTTCCCAGCTTGTTTGGCCCCACATAAAGCATTAAAGCGCTACTGTACGTCCACAACCAAACAGTTAACAAAGTACTTCACTTCAAAGGTTTATTGAATCTGACCTTTCAATAACAAAAGTCAGAACATAAGAAAAGGTTCTCTAGTTACAAGACTACATGTCTACATCTACTATATTGATAGAGACTCGAACACCTGAAAATGATAAGTGGAAATTTCAAAATACAAGTACATGCCGCCTACTGAAGTCTAAGTGGTACTCAAATACTAGTAACTACAATATTGGATTAAGTACTGGTGAGTTATTTAAAACTAGGTTCTCTCACAAGAAAAATCAACCTCCACAAGCACAAGCAAAAGTTGCGGTATCGCTCATTTATGGTAGCTAATAAAGCCCAAGGAGAACTTGAGATCTATCATAAGCAGTTGCAATGAATCCAAGCCTTTGGTAATGATGAACTCTATAAATGAGATCCAATGTTATGGTGAGATATGTATAGATGTTATATTGCTCTTTCTATATTAACCTTATTGAAGAGCTATTTCTTGCTACCTAAAAAGCCATATTTCTCAAAAGAGTTCCCCTACCCAAGTTCCTACACCCAATTTCGTTCAGGAAGACAGAACGCTCAAGAAGAGTTCCTACACCCAATTTCATTCAAAACGATAGATTTCTGAAATTTTAAGAATATATCGTAAAATAATGCAATTGACACAGAATCCTTATTCCTAACATTCAGATTCAATTTCGCTCACTTGCAATGCCGTAAGGATTCGTATCGTTCAGTTTCATTCATGACCGTCTTCCCTTTGTACTTATGAGTGATAGCATCACTGCAGCATCCAACTAAAAGGTATGTGTTTGGGAACCTGCACAAATTTAATAGTAGATAAATAAATCCATGTCACAATTGGAGGATCCAAAGAAAATAAGTCCAAAACTCTGGCTTTCTCACTCCCTGAAGATAAAAGGAGGATAAAACTCAATATCCAACCCTAATTCACAAATGGGCAACCTTAAAATCTGTTTTTTC
Organism: Azolla caroliniana; assembly: GCF_043228905.1. NCBI lineage: Eukaryota > Viridiplantae > Streptophyta > Polypodiopsida > Salviniales > Salviniaceae > Azolla > Azolla caroliniana. Next base: position 15,064,107 of record NW_028230453.1, read on the forward strand.
TCTTATCAGAATAAATGGGGAATGGATAATCATACCTGAGTTCAATTAGAAATACAACGCAGAAATTAAGCACAAAAATTTAAACCCTAAAATCTGGTATTCCATTTCTCTGAAGAACAAACTAGAAAACCTAGTTGTTCTCCTTATCTACAAAAAAGGGAGATGGATTTCCACATCAAATCTTAATTCAAAATGCAAACTCATGAGGAGAACGGAATGAAAATCCCAGCCCTACTTCAAAATTCAAAGCATACCCCTTCCCTGAAGAAAAGGGACTGGATCACCATACACAGCCCTACTTCAAATTTCAAAGAATAAAAAGAAGCCTAAACAAAAGGTCAAAAGAAGAAACCCGAAACCCTAAACAAAAAACTCATAGCTGAAAATGAACCACAAAAGGTCCACCCCAAAACCTGCTATTCTATGAAGAAAAGGGAATGGCTCTCTGTTATTCTAGATGCTATACAAAAAATAGAGTCACCATGAATCTGGTTTTTTCCTATCCTCTGAAGGAAAAAATCTAAACTCAGCCCTAATTCAAATCATACTCCAACCTAAGAATAAATTCAAAACACAAACTCAAAAACAAGAAATCAAAAAGGCAAAAGAAATGTACAATTGCTTGAAATGTTTTAAAAAAAATCGAAACTTTTGGTTTTAATTTTGTTTTCTGTAGACATCTAACTCCTGAACTCGAACTGCAAAGCATCGACATAAAATTCCAATATTTTTCTTCTACAAAGAAAAGTGAATTGATCTCTTCATCCAAACTTAATTCTGAATGTAAAGGCAGGAAAAAGAAGGCCGAGCCTTAATCTGTGTTTTCCTTCTCTGAAAGCATCTCAATACCCAACCTATAATCTCGTATTGTTAACCCTTTCGGATACCAATAGAAATGAATAGATGTCTTGAAACTTATCTAAATTCAAATTGTAAAACAGATGAACAGGCAATCCAAAAGGCCAAGGCCTTAGAATCTTTTCCCTTCTCGTAAGGAAAGGAGTGGATCTTCAGCCCTAAATCCTAAATTTGATGTGAGCTGCAGAAAAAGAATCAATCTTTTGTGATTGTTCACGGCATCAAATTTCTGTTTCTTAATCTCTGAACCTGGAAACTTAAATATTAAATTCAAAATGCAACCGGAGAAACAATGAATGTAGCTGTCACAGAAAATATGCCATGTTTTCCCTTGTTGGGTGGATATAACAATCGGGTCTTTTCTGAAGAGGAGTAAATGGATCTCCAAACTCTAAACCCAAACCTCAGAACCTTTGGCAGAAAAAACAGGAAACATACAATTTTTTTGCTTGTTCGAGGGATCGGGCGTGGCCAAAGTGAAAGAGATCATAAATGCCATCAGCATAGATACGGCAAGGTCTGTCAGGGAAAGGATTATTCTGTTCGTTTTCGGAAGGCTGCGGAGAGGGATGGGGAAGGTAACGTGTTGCAGAAGAAGGATGAGGACCAGGAGGAGAAGCAGAAGCATAACCATCTTCTTCTTCTTCATCATCATAATCATGATCGAAGAAAACATCTTCTTCTTCTTCTCCTTCTTCATCATCATCATCATCATCGTCATCGTCATCATCATCATCATCTTCTTCTTCTTCTTCTTCGTCATCTTCATCATCGTCATCGACTTCTCTTACTTCTTCTCCGTTGCTTGCTTCTCTGTGTTCTTCTTCTTCTTCTTCTTCTTCTCCTCCTCCTCCTCCTTTGGTTTCTTGATCGTGTCTGTTTTCCATAGAGAGGAGCTCCTGTTGATGGTGAGGAGGAGCAGGAGCAGGAGCAGGAGGAGGGAAAGGAGAGGAAGAAAAGGAAGGCGAAGGATTAATGGAGTGCTTGCGAGGCTTGCGAGCCATGGGGTGGTCCAGATCGGAGTTACCGATTTTACCTATGGTTAAAAAATCAGAAGAAGAAGAAGAAGAAGAAGAAGAAAAAGGAAAAAGACAGGGTAAAAAATCTAGCTCTGCTTTCTGATTTCTGACACACAGGTGGAGCAGGAGCAGGAGCAGGAGAAGAAGAAAGGAGAAGGAGAAGGAGAAGGAGAAGGAAGCTTCTTCAGCTTCTTTCTATGTAGTACTGTAATGGTGTGAATAAAGAAGACCAAGAAACCCTCTCTCTCTCTCTCTCTCTCTGTGTCCTGGCCTGCCTCCCATGGCTGGCTTTGTGGGCGATTTGGGAGAAAGAGACCCTTACCTTTGTGGCCACTTGGGTCGGTCAATTCTCGGGTCGCATCCGTCCGAATGTCCGCCCGCCCACCCATTGGGGTGAACCACCGAATGTGTCTGCCGATGGCTGGTCATTCGGATTGATCCGTCCATCCGAATACCTGCCCGCCCGCCCATTGGGGGCGAATCGCTAACTGTGACCACCGAAGACCTGAACCAACACAGCACGGGAATATGGGTTTGGCAGTCTCCATTCAATCCATGACCTCAGAAACCTACCTTCCTTCGCAGCGAGCTAGCTACTGCCACTTCAAGTGGTTCCCACACTTTCCTTCTCATGTTCCACGTCCATCTTCCCAATGTATCTATCTCGAGTGTGTGAGCATGTGATTCTATGGGTAAATGAAAGCATACAAGTATGTAAACATGTATGCGTATGACACGTATCCTGAGTGAGCGTGTGATTTTGTGTGTAAATGAAAGCATACAAGTATGCATTTGTGTATGCGCATGACACTTATCTTGAGTGAGCGTGTGATTCTATGTGTAAATGAAAGCATACGAGTAATTTGTATATGTGTGAGTTCAAGTGCCTTAGTATGTGTATAAGAGCACTTATGTAAATTGACTTTGCATAGATACGTGTGTGTGTGTGTGTGTGTGTGTGTGTGTGTGTGTGTGTGTGTGTGTGTGTGTGTGCGCGTGTGTGTGTGTGTGTGTTTATATTTTATTGTGAGTGTATGTATGTATATGAGCATTTTTGTTTTTATGTATACGTATATATGTGTATATCAATATGCAGAAGTGTGTGTGTGTGTGTGTGTATTATGTATGTATATGTTTATGTGTATGATTATATATGCATGTGTATTGTATTGGTAAAAATGCTTATATATATGTTAATGTGTAGGATGATTGAGTATGTTTGTGTGGGAGTATCTATATGTTGACCTGCATGTGCCAGATGAGTTGTGATTGTGTGTATAAATTTCTATGTATATGTGATGTTTATATATGGATGGATGTACATACATGTAGATGTAGGGGTATGTTGTGTGGGAGGGGTGTTTTGGGAAATTTGAAGTTTCCCTTGGGTTAGGTCCTTCGGTAACCTAGTATGAAAGGAAGAGGGAGTGTAACACTGACACAAGAATGGTGTCGTCTGCAACAGATCCAATAACAAAGGCAACAATAAGAGCAGAAGAACTCGCCAATGGTCGCCCCTCAACCTCCTCTCTTTTCATCTTTCTGCTACTTGTCGGGGTGAGTAGTAGAGAAAGGAGGGTGGAGCATTTCATTTCTCCCTTCCATGGAATTTTCCACGAAGGGTCTAGGTCCTCGTGGACCCGATCCGTGAAGGGTTTTCTTTGTCATCGATGTCTTTTGGATGACGGAATGCCTTAGTATAGCGAGTTTGTAATTTTCCTATTTCAACATGGAAAATGCTTTGGTACTTGGATTTGGATTTGGATTTTTGAGCCGAATATTTTGTTTCGGCCGTCTTGAAGCTTTTTTTTTATGACGATGATGGATCCACTAGAACTTTGAGCCAAAATTTCACCTCTTACTAAAATAACTCCTCTTCACATAGATTTATGCTCGAATATTGTGATCCTAATCTGAAAATTCCCTTGTGATCCTCGAGTAGATATCAATTTTGTAAAAACTTAAAATATACCAAATTGCATCATTCATCAATAAATAAATCGATTTTATAATACATCAAATCAATTTTGTTTGCTCTCAACTCATACTAACACTCATGTTTGTATAGATTGACCCTATTACATAGAGTGTATGAAATAATGAAGATAAAAATCAAATAGGAGTTGTCTCAAAGTGATGCTTGAGTTTTGGCGTAGAGTCCTCAATCTACAATGAATGGCTACATTGCCTCTTCTTGTGTAGCCTCATGACTTCTGTCAAGCTAGATTTTGGAAGAGCTTCCGTCTCAAATCCCAATTTTTTCCGTCTTGCTCATTTTATAGCATTTTGGTGCTCCCTCCCAAAAAAAAATAGTGGTGCCTATTTGAACATGCACCATTGCTTTCCCTTTTTTATGCGCCTATCCTTACTTTAACAAGGGCACCTAGTGCTAGCAAAATGATTATCAACATGTTCATCCTCATCACTTTCTCATTGTCACCCACATATTCCCTTCGAAAGTTCTAATATAAGTTTGAACCCTTGAACTTACTATTTGGAATGGTTAACTATTGCCATCTATCAAGATTCAACTCATTTGTGCTACTTCTTTACCCATAATCCTAACCTATCATAAACTTAGTTCTTGACACTTTCATTGTCTATACACACCATGTCATGACAACATACCGAGATTTTGTTGTTACATTTTGTGATAGTGGATAGTGCCTCTTACGAGTCTGAGTTTCTAAGATTGTTTCGCTTGTTCAGGCTTGAACACGGCCTTTCATTTACCATAATTGTTGCAGGTCCATGCTTCTATGATGAACTAGCGTAGTATGGCCGCATCAATAACTTTGTAGTATTCGTTTACGTGGCATCCCTATAATGCCTTTTGTGTGGATGAGAGATCTCAAATTATTTTACACTTTATTGTCCAACAAATAATCGTTATCATCATATGCATGCTAATGAATAGGCATTGCCCAACTCTGCTTCCACCAAACATAGTATAGAATAATTGACCTTGAACCAATCTAATGTGAAAATCACACCTTGAATGTTGATAGATCAAATCAAGGTGAACCAAAGTGGGTGTTCAAGTCAATCACACCCTTAGAAACTTTAAACACAGTAATGCGTTACAACCATGACAATAAGCCCCACGTCCATATATGTAAACTTCACGTAGGGAAATTGCTTGGCATTGTTTTCCACCCTATGTCAAGTGTACAAGTATCCCCGTGCAAGTGTTATCATAGACCTTATCAACTTTAAAATGCATACATTGACGTTGGTTTGCTTCTTAGTTGTCCTTGGTTCACATGATTATACATTAAGCCCCCTAAACCCTTATAATATATTGTTGTATGACCTAATATCATGTTATTGATCATTGTCCTTGCATAGAACATACCCCATGCCCAAGGTCATGCTATCATTGTCTTATATTCCTTGATGATCATGATATAAGTTGGCGGTTGTTATCCAACCTTAAAGTGTATATATAATGAACAACTCATGGTTATTGAATCTTGGCTTCATCTCACAAATATTTAATAACAAATTGTATTTAAACACGATGACAGACACTTTTGAAGAAAAATAAAGCAACCTTTGATTTGCTATTCTTGCAAATGATTATTCTAACCGCCTTGTTCACGATAGTACATTTTCCCATTTTTCAAAAAATATGATTGGCAGAACCTAGGATGTTTCATTCTACATTGAAAATCTAGAGGTTGTACAAACTCATGTCTTTTAAGGATTACTATAATTGAACACTTATGATTGCTTACTTTTTATCTCGTGGTGAATTACATGGTCATCCAAAGTGCGAGATAAAACATTAACAAAATTATGTCATTTTTAAGTCCAACTTACTTCATTTGCATCCCATGCATTGTGTACAACTCTTGGCAATTGGGTTGATTTCAAAGTTTTTGCTTCTATGACGCTATTTAGATTTTTTAGCATCAATATGATTACTAGTTTGCATCACTTACTATCAAGGATCGTCCTATTCAATCGATAAAACTACAATAAAAGAGTATGCATTGTCAACCCTGTGTGCCATAATATGGACCATACGTGCATTCGCATTCGAGAATGTTTCATTTTTTTTTCCCAAAAAAAACTCTTTCCATTAGTTATAAAATTTTACAAATGAGATTGTTATGTACAAATCCCTGTAGGGGTGCGATAGTTCCATCTTATGTGGATGCCCACTGACTCAAGAAAGGGAGACGACAACCATTGTTAGATGAAGGCTATTCGTTGTCTTTCAACTCCATCAGAGCCGCCCTTGAGGCCATCATATGGTAAACCCCCTCGAAGTATGATAAATACTATACTTTTGTATTCGTTATTTATCATAAGGCAATTTTTTTAAAGGTAAGAAAGTTAAGGTAAAAAGTGTAAAAAAAACATGAGAATGTTTTGATAACATATGCATTCATATGAAAAAGACTGTTTGCCAATGCATTTGAGTATATTACGTACTATGCTTTGCACAATTCCTAGCCAATCTTTCAAGGTTGATGCCTACATAACTCCACTATTGTCTTGAGGATTGAGGATACATAGTATTAATTTAGATTAATACAAATAGAAGTGTTGGAACTTGTCTACATTCACATGATTGCACATAATTTCGTTGGTTGAGTAGGTAGAGATGAATGGATATGTTAAGATCAAATAAGTAGATACATTACAAAATGGTTGGGAATGAACATGTTGGTTATAATTTTTAAAATTGTTGTCAATGAACTACCTAATCTTTTTAACATTTACTTGTATTGTAGTTAAACTCGCTAGAGGGCATCAAATCTTTAGTGTTGCACAAAGAATGTTACTATTTATATCGCAAATATGTATTCCACAAAAGTGATGTTTTATCTCGAGGTAAATTTAGCCCTTGGCCAAGTAATAATAAGGGCTACTCTAGAATTTATTGCAATTCGTAAAAGGTCACAAAACCTCTCCCAATTCTCGAAACACTAAATAAACATAGGAAGAAGGAAGAGTATATAGTATATACTGTTGTTTTTTAGGATTTGAACATGAACCTTAACCTTCAAAACTTAAGAATCAAGATTATCAGTTGACAATTAGAACCTCGTTATCCAAGATAATCTATCAAGTGATTGCAAATAATCAAACATATTTACATTGTGGCATTTTTTGGAAGTTGGTGACCTTGGGTCGTGTTCAAGTGGCATTTAAGAAGTTACAACAATATTTTGATGTCATTAGTTTTTGGATGGTCTTATTGCCTCTATTCAAGTATTTATTTTTTTCAATTTTCATAATCGACCATGTGTGGTATTGAAGAGAGTTGCGACCACTTGTTGGTATGGTGAGTATAATGAAACAAAAACTTAACCACACATTTATTGTCTAAAAAAATGCAATGTGTTACCCATATAGGTGTACGGGAGGGTTAATGTGTAATGTATAAGGTGTAATGTGGAAACATTGAATAGAGAGTGTGTGTTTACACATTTGGCTTTTTGTATGCATGTGTACAAGAGTGGGGAAGTAGGTGTAACTACCCCCATTCGGCTTTTTGTAATGTTTGATCAAATATTGTACTATTTAAACCCCACCCATGGGGCATGAAAGAAGGAAGGAAATATAGTGAAGTTACCCCCAACTCGTTTCTATCTCGATTCCCTCTCTCTCATTCTCTCTCTGTATGTGTCTCTCTTCCTCTCTCCCACATTCGAACCCCTTGGGAGCCACCCCCCACCCATCAACAAATGATGCTATTACTATCCCTATTCATGTCATATATTTATAAAAATAATACATTGACAATAACACGCTTGATAGAATCACATTACAACGCCGCTGAGATGACATAAAATTTCATGTTTCTCCAAGGAAAAAGAATGCATTTCAAATGCCTTGTTCACATTAAGAGGGATATTTTGATACTTATTCTAAACCTAACTTGCAATTAATATGGTTCTCCTTGAAGAAATTGAACCACAATTTGTTTCATTGGTTTTCTCCATATAGAGAGGATATATAAAGTGTGAGCATATACGAGACAAATGTGAAACAAAATGATGTTCCATGTTAGTGCATGTTGTGATATCTCGCTTCGTAAGTCAACTTTCCATTATAATAAAAAACACGGAATAAAGTGTTAACGTAATGTGGATATTTATTGTACAAATTCATTGTATTGGGACACACACTGAGAAAACTTTGTCATGGAACCTTCTGACATAACATAACTCTCCATATACATACTGGTCTATCATCAACTTGGAGAAATCAGGGGATTTCTTAATGCAAGGTAGTCTAATAATTAATGATCACATTGGTCGATTGTCAATAGCTCACTAGAAGAATATTGGTTTTACAAAGTTCTCATTATGTCAATTGGTTTTTAGCCACTAATATTGAATTAAGAAATAAGGTTATCGTATGGAGAGTATGATAATAATAGCCATATGCAAGACTCCAAAGCACGGGCATAATTATGTTAATCTCGAGCTTCATGCATTTAAGCTCCATTGTTCCATAAAATAAGTTTTTGATGACTACATTTGCTCCTACTACTTTGTTTCTCAAGGATATTCTTAGGAGAAAAACTATTTGAGTGGAAAGAAACCCTATTTTAATTCAATTGGTTTTTGAATGGTTTTTGAAGTAGACAGATGAGATATAACATGTCACTTCTCACGTGGATGGAGCATTATGGTGTTGGAAACAATCTCTCACAAAAAACAGCTAAAACTATTATTTGTTTCCAACATTTTAGTGTGAATCGGGCAAATTCTGATGTCTCTAACACCATTCATGACATGCAAAGTTGTCCATTATTGCCTAATTCTTTGGTCTCTATATTAGAGGTTGCAAGATATATGTTATGAAGTGGAGGACAATAAATTCACATCGTGCCATCCAAGACGATATTCTTATATTGTGCTAGTCATAAGTAGATTTTCAACAACTTGCAATTGATGAGTTTCAAAGACAAACAGGGCTCACATGAAAGATGCACTATTCACATATTGTCATATGTAAATGGTATATTTTCTATTCTCATAGGTAGATCTTTGACAACATCAAATTGTAATAGATGAATTTCGAAGACAAGGTTTAATGAGATGATAGTGACGGTTTCAAAGGCTAGTGGATTGAGAACAATTGACAACTGCTCTTGTTGCATTCGCAACCAATACGGCATAAGGCAGTTTGGACTCCTCAACCAACAATATCAACGTGGAGGTACAACTTTGTTGATACATAGATGCATTCTCAATGTAACACACTTGGAGGTGACACAAATATCTAGTAGAACTACATCAAGGAGATATGCATCACATGAAGCCAACAGTTCTATGAAAGATATATTACAATAACCAATTGATATGGACATCAAAGATCTATGTATCACGTAAAGGCAACCCCTTTCATTTAAGATGTATTACAATGATCAACATGCATATCAAAGACTTGGTTCATACAAATGGATTTGGAGTCTCAAGGAGAAAGGGGATCACAGTGACATCCTATAGATGCACCATCCAAACAAGGAGGTAAACTCAACTAAATGTAGTTCATCCAAACATCCGACATTACTCAAACAAGAGTCACACTGGAAATTGTCACCAAATTTTGCAACTAGTTTTAAGAATTTCATAATTCTTTTTTATTCTCTAATAAACAAATCAATTCTTCAAAAATTTAGATTTAATTGGGTCCACTTCTTGGATTCCTAAAGACTTTGCCTTCTTTGGAGATAAAGGTAGGTCACTTTGTCATTGAAACTTATTTGCATTCGTGAAATTAACGACTATTCATTAACGTTCTTATATTTACCCTCTCATTAACCACTAGTTAATATAATATGGAAGTATTTAAAACAATGGCAAATATATTATTCTTTTTCAGATTGTCAAAAACTTTGGGATAAATAGGTACAATCCTTGCCAATGCTTAGAATTGTTTAACTGCTTGCTCAAAAATGAACTCAAGGATTTCATCAACAGCAGATTGTTTTGCTTCCATCTGTCACAATCATCAGGTTTGTACAAGACATGAGAAACGATCGCAATAAAACCAATTCAGTATAATTGTGAATTAGATTCAACTATGTCATCTTTGATCATCGAAATTTATATACTCATATATGAATTACATATATTAATGTTATCTTCGATCATTGAAGTTTACACTCATATCTTTGATTAACATGTCACATCATCTAGTTACATCTATAATGGCTTGAGGTTTCTGCATATCAAAGCATATTATGCTCAACCACACATGAAACTTTTACATCCTTAGCAATGGATACAATATATAGATTCAATAATTCACATCCAATGTACCCAAAAACATTGATAATGCCAAGTTCATTGCCTTTCAAATCCATGTATAAAGCAACTTGGTTAATGTTATTGAACATGAACAACCCATTGCAATCACTCCACGATATCATGGTACACAACTCTAGCCAATTTGAAGGGCCATATGACTATAGTTACTCTTAGATGTTGAGAAAGGCTAAGGTATCACAAATCGGAAATTGGTGGGAGAGAAGATAACTATTTCATACCCTTGGGAGTTGATTTTGAAAAACTACTGCTATAGACATCATTGGTCTTCATTAGAAACCAAGGCTAGTTTTCTGCAATGACGTGCACATTCATCTTAGGTAGACCCTACATGGTCAACTGTTGAGGACTTCAGGTATATTGAAGTGTTTGCCATTGCAGTTGAATCTTGTTATCAGACTAATAACTAAGATGTTCTATGTTGATTGCATATCAACAAAAGGCCCCCATGTTTTGTATCTCATGTACTACCTAGCATGAAAAAAAACCTCGATATGATATTGATATTGATATTGATTGCCTTGGAGAGAGTTTTGCATGCATTTGGATATGGGTTTTCTCTCTGTTCAAAAGGATGAATTTTCATGCATTGTTCGTTGGGAGAATGAAGCCCAAAGATTCTGAAGGGACAATTAAAGGATCGAAAGCCAATGAATTACCTGCCAGTTCAATAAAGCTTCCAGACCTTCCTCACATTTGAAGTAAAGTAAAAATGGCTTATCCCTGAATTTGCAGGCACTCAAACGATCCAATGTTGCAGTGGTTAAATGTTTGCAGGGGATATTAGCACTCTTCTTCTTCAAGATCCTGTAGTAATTTTCCAGCCTTTCAGCTTCTTCTTTATCAGCTTTCTCTTTGCTCCTCTGAATAAGCATCGCAAAATGACCCTTTATCACATCGACAATCCGTAGACTTTCTTTACTCCAATCCAACTTTTTGTTTCCTGCCTGGGAAGGAGTCTCTGTTACAACCTATGTCTGACATATAATGTGAGCATGAAAACATAAAATATAACAGAACATTGCAATGTATCCTAAGATTTTACGAAAATTTCTACATAGAATCCATGTAAGGAATCATCAAGATTGATTTGGATAATGATCTTTAGCATAGGAATATTCTGCAAAAAAACAATAATATACTAATAACTAGTGGCTAGGAAAGTGGGAGCTTTTAATGTTTCTCTACGTATGCACTCAAGAGGATGCCTTATATGTCACACTATGAAAATAACATGAAATTTGAAAGAAAGGATCTGATAACTGTGACACATATAGGAAGCAGTAGATAAACAACACTATGTGTGCAAGACAGTTCAAAAGCTACTAACTACTGGCTATGAAAAGTGGGAGCTTACAACTTTCCACTTCATATGCATTTAGGAAGTCGCCTTATATGTCACACTATGACAACAACATGAAGTTTGCAAGAAAGGATTTGATAACTTTTGTACATATAGGAAGGAATAGATAGACAACACTATGTGTGCAAGACAGTTCATGAACATTAAAATTCTCAGAACAACATAATCTCTATGACGGTTTCGCAATTTCGGAAGAATCAGATACCCCTGTGGTTGCCCAACTGTTGGGATTTAAACGAGGTAGTTCATATAATGGCTTCTCAAGCAGGGCAGGATCAGATGCATCCACAAACACGTGGTTATAGGCTGTTGAGATACAATAAGAATGACAGAATTTTTTCTCAGGTTCAGGTTGTTACGATTTCCTCTATGGATGGTATTAGATATCTTGTCTATTGAAATATGAACATTGATGTCTTTCTTTAGTATTCATGACTACTAGCTTACTTTAGAAGCTCCACTTGTTGATGCCACCTGACCTTCAGCATCAAGATTCTCAATTACATTACTGGGATAGTTTAGCATGTCCAACTCCAAGTATGGTAGATTCTCCATCAGGCATTCCATTTCTTTACTCTGTTCCTCAGTCAAAGCTGGATATTCCCGAAAATGTCTATAAGAAATTGGAAGGGTATTTTCAGTTTTTGGGGGTTTCTTGAATGGTTTTTTCTTCAAAACTGGAGGTGAGGTATAATAAATGGGTCTCAAGTCTCCCCTTGCATGAGAACAAATTTGTTTTCTGGCTTTGGAGATGTTACCAAAGGTATCCTCTTCAAACTCATTTTTTTGCAAACTATCAAGAATTTCCTCTCCATCAAAAGATGATGGGAAATATTTCTTAACAAAAGTATGTAGAAGAATATCATTTGGAGTACTGCGGATTGTTTCAGAAATGTGGATTAAATCCCTTTCCTCCAGCTGAGTTTTAAAAGTATCTTTACCAAAAATTTCATACCCGTGACCACCTTCATGAAAAACAAAAATGCGTGTGCTGGGTCCTTTAAGCAGATATCCTGATGGCTTTGCTGAGCGTATTCTTTCAAAGAATTTGGAGATAGATATGCCCTGTTTGGAATGTGCTAATTTCTTTCCAGGGCCATGCTTGTCTACCTTTGAGACCTTTGGAGAAAAATGTTTATCATTAGCAGAAAATGTTGTCACTGCCTGCTTTGAAAAAACATTCTTTTCTTTGGAAGAGCTTGCTGCTGAAGTAATCTTTGCAGAACCATGTTTAGGTTTACCCTTCGAAGTACTATTGACACGGAGAATTTCGAAGTTACAACCTTCTGAAACACGAAAACCATTACCAGTGCAATCCTCATGCGATATTATGCCCTTGTCCTGTTTCAAAAGCAGAAAACAACAATCAATCTACACACATAAGAATCTCGGTCTGGCATTATGTCAATGACTAATTTCTGAGGAAATTTGGCAGTATAATCTCTTACCAAATCAAATATATACAATCTATCTCGTTGTTGCTGGTGACATTCTTTGTCTAGAATGTGTGTATGCTCCCAGATATCAAGATCTTTCACCTTATCAGCTGGATTTTCGCTAATTATTGTTGTTGTCATATTAGAAGCATCCAGAATGACAGAACCTCCTTTGGTATAAACACATTTTCCATCTGGCAAAGAGAGATGCAATCCACCACTTTCTTTGCACCATTTAAGGTTATATTGATTTTGACCACATAAAAATTCCATCATGGTATTCTTTGTATCTGAATAGACAGTAGGATAGTTTTCCTTTTGGATTTGCCAAATCATTGAATGTGATTCTGTGCCATGCGGACTTGCAAAAGAATCATCACAGGAATTTGGAGACTCCTTATCAGTACTACTAATACTGAGGTTATTTGCAGACTCTGGCATCTGCTCTTGGGATATGGAGCAATTTTCACAAGATGGAATGCCAACATGAACATATTCATTAGATAAACGACCAAGATGACTTGAGTACATATGAGTTCCATCAGAATGGTAGACTATTAACTCATCTTTCTTAGTCTGCACTGTAGTTACAAGGTCCTCACGGCTTTCTATATGACATGCTGTTTGAAAATCAGCTATCTGGACTACCCTTCTCTTTGGCAACAGATAGAGAGTGGGCTTCAATGCATGCTCAGATGTAACTTTAACTAAACCATCATATGGATTGATTGTTTTAATTTCTTTTTCCTCTGGGGGTGCTATTGATGTCTCTGCAGCACCTTTCTTCTTCTTACTAGCTGTCATTTCTCTTGGGGTCTCCTTCTTTGCCTGTTTAGATTCCTTCTGAGTCTTTGATTTCACGTTTTTTTCTTCCCCTACTTTGATTTCTACTTTTTTTGATTCTCCATTATCTAAAGGCTCGTCAGGGTTCAACTGATCAACTTGATTCTTTGTACCTTCTGATCCCACCTGTACATGTGAATTGAGCTTAAGCTTCACATGAGTCTCCCCTCATCAGAATAAATAAATCATTATTTTTATCTTAATGTAAGAAATCCTGCTCTCGTAAGGCCTTTCCCCTGTATACATTGCAACATCCCATCTGAATTGCACACAGAAACCAACGAGAAATCTAGTGGCCAACAACCTAAGAAATACTGATGTGCAACACGCTGTCAGAGGCTATATGAGGGCCAGGGAAAAGCATAAACAACAGAATCTTTGGAATCCAGAAATGTGACAGAGTAACTTGAAAGTTTTTCTTAACAGTATGACCAAGCTGAATGACAGATAAGGGAATTCAGTTACAGGGTGGTTGCATTGCCCAAACTACTCAAGAGGGTTGTGCAGATCATTGTTACTCTCAATTATAAGACGATACTTTTTACTTTTAAGAATCACCATATTTACCATTATATGGTGATATCATAAGGTTTTCTCGCATAGGGGATACTTTCAATTATACTGTTTAACTATACAATGTTACTGTTTACCTTAAGAACCGCCATATTTACCATCATACAATGATATTTTAAAATTTGCTACCATGGGATATATAATACTATTAGGGAACTTCAATGCATGAAAAACAAGTTTTTTTGACAAAAAGGAAGCCGTGTATGAAGAAAACTGCAGCAGAAGAAGTTGGCCTAAAGTGATAAGCTCAAGAGACAGGAAAAAGTAGCAGAAAATGGCAAACACTTTTTGGTCCTCGAGGAGTGCCATGGATTATTAATATACAATGACCAAGATCAAATGCTTTGACATCTTGGAACCCCAAGGGAGGCGTACGCACAGTCGCTTACCTGATGGTTTCTCCATGCCTTCTACCAAGATAAGAGTTCACCATTTCCAGTAGATCTAGTGGTTTGACAACAGATCATGCACATCTACACTTTAGGGATGGATGGCAAAAGGATGTGTATGCTAAATAGGGGACTGTTGATATCAAATGCCAATTTACTAGGGAGAGAGTTGATTTTCGCAGTCCTTTTGCCTCCCTAGAGGATGTGATACTAAGCTTGTCAAAGCCATTGCATTTGCGACCACAAATACCTTCCCCACACTACAGTTGGGAACACATCCATGTAGTAGAGACACGCAGTGATTGGTATGACGAAGAATGTTGTGATGCAAGGTGATGCTTGCAATGAGAAGTCACCCAGAAGATTCATACACATAAACAAGCAAGAACAACCTTCCAATGCGTTGTGAGGCAGAAGGAGAGAGCATATTTGGCTAAATTTGAAGCAGAGGTCAATGGGTTATTCCTAGAACATTTAAGCAAAAGGGCTCAGAAAATGTTCAATGGGAGGCAGCCTAGTTCACATTTGACCTCCCCTCATGCTTGGCATGAACATGCAAAGGTACTCTATGATGGTTTTGGGAGCTCCCATAGCAAGGTACTCAAGGTTTGCATTTATGTCATCAAAGCAGTTTGTTGAACGAAGAGATAACCTTTTGCATGGCATAAATATAAAAGCATTACTGCTATTCCAATATAGCTTGGATTGTCCACACCTGAATATGACTTAAGTAGAAAAGAATAGATTAATCTGAACTGTTATCATTAAATTGGATAATTAAAGCACATGGATCAGCTCTGCAATATCTCTTTATAGAAAGATGGCCCACTACAATGGACTCTTTTTATGTGCATAGCAAGATGAACTTATTAATGAGGCATTGTTATACAGCTACACATCTATCTCATGTGCTCCGTACTGTGATAGGGCAGCTTATGACTTCGTCACGGGAGTTAGAAACTGAGATAAGTAGATATCCACACGAATTTATGGAAGAACGGATCTGCCAATCATGCAATTGGGCGATGGAATTGGAAGAACGTTATGTCAGCTATTGTGTTGTTTTTTATGGATAAGAGGGAGATACCACTGCCCCTTCAAACAAGGCTTTGGCCCTCTACATAAGTTAATGGAATATAAAGAACAATGGTACTCGGCACTTTTCTTCCTAGAACTCAATTATATACATGGCATCCATAGGTTATATGAAAACTATAGTACAGACATGAGAAGGAATTCTGTTGTATGGTGTTAGAGGCCATCATGTTTTACCATATGAAGCTGTATCTCAGAGGTAATTAATTGCTTGTATTTAACAGAAAGAAAGGTCGGTGATTGCTTTCAGAAAACATTAGGTTACTCTATTGGGAATAGCAACAGGGATCAAAGAAAGGCTTAAGCATTTCAATGCAGCAATGGAGGAACATAAGATGAATCATAAATTTTAAATGTCACTCAAATCATGTTGTTTCCTCAGGAATATTCCTTAACATTCATTGAATATCCATAACTGACTGACTTCATTGATATATCTTCATAGATGAATAATAATATTTAAATATCACTCAAATCAGGTGGTTGCTACCTCCAATCTGTTCCTCAATAGAGCACACACTCCTCTCTAGAACTTCATCGAATATCTAGGACTGAAGGACTTCATGAACACATGGTCATAGGAAACATACTACTGCTGTTGATGCAGACAATGTAATATCCCTTTATGATAGTCCAACAATATATTAAATGGACCTGAGATCCTTCTGGTAACCTGAGTGAGAGGCAGACGAAGGGTGGGAAATATCGAGAGTTGGGATATTGAACCAACTAGAACTGTCAGAAGGAATAAATTCCTAGCAGCCAGTGGGAAGGATGAATCCTTATCAGTGACACAGTTTTCAGAAAGTTGATAGGATGTAAAAATTAGAGAGCATAACCGATTATACCTGAATGACACAGTATCCTTTTGAATTTGTTGTTTTCCAATTGAAACAACCTGACTGAATGCTGGCGTTCTCACTAACATTGCCATCAGGAAACAGTGCCTGTGAAACAGATTTATCTTTCTTGCTTTAAGTGGTCCTTGCATGTTACTTTGAATATTCAATCAATTAAAGCCTTACCACTAGACCTCCTTTCTTCATGTTGCGGATGACAACTCCAGAGGGAAGAATGCATCTCCAATTCTCTTCTTCCACATTCTTTTCAACGTGTATCATCCCCATGCTAGCAGATTTAGCTTTGTCATCTGCATCATTTGACTGTAGGTGGTTTCTCTGATTGTCTTCTTCTCTGTAATCTGGTGATATTGGGCTTTTGCAAACCATGTGTGTTCTGAACATATAAATGTAACCACTAGAGTTTATCTCTATTGTAATTCCAGTTGGAATGGAAACTTGTAAGCTTATCGATCTATTCTCTTCATGGAAGAAGCATATATTCAGTCCATCCTTGAAGCACGCAGAAAACTCAACATCCTTTCTTCTTTCTCTTTTCGTTGGACGCAAAATATATGTATTCCCATCCTTCCATAATATCCAGAAACTAAATCAGAATACTAGGCTTATTTTCTATTTTACAATACTAATACAAAATGACAACGAATTCACAGTGGTTTCATCTTACCATATAAAGTGTACCTTGAGGTTCTTTATTCATCTTCTGCGCAGATGGGAGTCCATGAGCGAATAAGCCGCCACTTGCCAGAAGGTAATAATTCTTCTTTTCAAATAAATGACTTATGTGCTCCTCAAGTTGATATGCAATCACAGCAACTTGAAAAGGTTTCAAATCTTCATGTATTTTATAAAAATCGTCAAATGATACCTGTAATGAGTCATATAGTTTTGCTCATATGCTCAGGAAACAAAATAATTAGAGGAAGCAGCATTACTAATTCATTTACGTACATAGAAAGGGATTGAATAATTTGATTCATATTCTCCATCAGCTGCATAAAGTACTGAAATTACTGTGTCGTCAGTTTCATCATATATTAATCTTTCAAATGGGTGATTAAGCTTTGATTCTGAGTAAATGTTGGCAATCACCAAGTTGGGAAATAATTCAACAAATTGAGAATCTAGTACGTATAGTAAGCTTTCCTCAAGCCGCACCATTTCCATGTTACCAATGTGTCGATCTTGAAGTAGAGTCTCTAACAGCAATTTCTATGATAGCATCAAGCACCAATTTAGTCAATTGAAAACAGAAATCTTATAGTCGTGGCCCACTGAAAAGCACTCACAAGTTTCCTGTAAATTTGGATAATTGAAAGGCTGAAATGTTGGTTGCTTTGGATCATATTCTCATATGCACCTATTTCTTCTTTGGACAACAATTGTACTTTGGGTAGACCTTGTCGATGTTTACCTGAAAAAAACTAGCAGATTCAAATTTTTGTTGTGCTAAGGTATCTGCAATGGAAAAATGCTCATCCGTAAACTATGAGCACCAAGTCATTTTAATTCACCATAAGCTATTAGAGCCAATGGTTTAGGAGACCTCACGTTTGATAATCCACAAGCTAACATATCTGGCATACCTCTAAAGTATCAGCTATTGCAATTGGAAAGAACAATTCAGATTGGCCCCCTCAAGCTGAATATAAGGATCATATTTGTTTTCACCCATCAAATTGTAAGTAACATTCATCCCTAGACATCTGAATTGGCTGCTTCCAGTGCTCTTGGTGGTATAATGGGATGCCAATCCTTGTGGTATGATCCTCCCATAGTTGCAGGTTTCCATGCTTGGGTGTTCAAGTGGGGCTGAGTCCAGTCCCTGGCCTTACAGGATGAATGTGAATTGGAAGCACACTATATTATGAATGTTATGCATTTTGTCTGTAATACTGTGGAAAAGGATTGAGATTCTGATAAATCTTGTTGAACAATTATGAAGAAGCCTAGAAGAAAAATCACTGATATGCCTATGTGTTAGGTGAATTGGCATAATTAATAGTACTCGATCTTTGCCATGGTGCTTTTGTTCTTACCATTAACCACAAATGTGCCATTAGATTTTACTTGCATCTCTAGCAATGAAAACAATGATGCATTATATGTACAACCACAAACACACTTACCAGGAGCACATATTAGGTCCGCAAAGTGACGTGTAACTCTCATCACATCTGCGAGTGTCTTATGTTGTAAACATGTAGAGTGTGCCGTCCAATGGACTTTTTCTACAGTATCAAATTCATGTATTACTTGTAATTGTTCTGAGCAATTAAAAATCTTGATCGATTTTGTAAGATTTTCTGAATCTGCATATGAAGGTTCTATCATTGAGGAACCATCCCTACAATCAGTCTCTTTCTGCCCCTGAGAATCTCTTGATCTTGATTTGTCTTCAATGCATTCATTGGTTCCATCATGAAAATGAATTTTTTGGCCAAGTTTTATGAAACTTTCATTCAGATGGGCTTGCACTTTCTTCTTCTCTTCTTTCCAATATACATTTTCTGAATTTGTGTTGCAAACAGAATGTTGAACTACTTGTTCCACAATACAATGCAAAATGACAGGTATGTTTATAAAGTTCTCAGGATATTCTTGTATAAGCTGATTGTAATACCTGGTGTCTACATCCTGCAGGTATGATCCATGAGTCAATTATTCCATTCATAGGTACTTTATGTAGTCCAGAGAAAGTCAAACTTATACGATTGTCCTTAAAATATAAAAACTTCTACATGAATATAATTGGAGATTTTATATGCAGTCATCATTTTCAACATAGCTCCTCATCTGAATCCTACTTGTTTTGCTACAACTAGCATTACACTGACATCTCCTTCAGCTGTAGGATCTGACTTACATTGAGAGGGAGCTAAGTTAGAGGTGGGATCTGAAATTTAGAAGCATTTAACAGGTGTCAAGGACGCTTAAGACTATGCACCTCTAGAGAGTCTATACAAAATGGATAATGGCAGTTTCCTAGTGGTTTCTGCTGAGCCTCACCATCACAGTGGAACGACCACTCACTGCGCATGAACAAGAGCACTTGGTAGTTTTTTTTGGGTGACGGTTAGAAGTGCAATGAAAGAGACAATGTACTTAGATTTTTGAATGTAATAACCTTTCTTCAAATGAAGATACATAAACTGTCGATCCCCTCAATATTTGTCCACAAGCTTTTCATTGATATCTCTGACATTTTAAGATGTAATCTCTCATTCAGTCGTAATGGCCTTTTTGGCCTCTGAAGAGATATCAATATATCATTCTTTCTTAATTACACAACACAGTGGCATTTGTTCATAGTAAACATCAAATTAGTAACTACTTTGATATGCAAATATAGAGTTACACATGGATCACACAGAAAACTTGTATTTGAGAGAAATGAAAGCAATTTAAAATTTTATGCAGACATATATACTGGATTTTATGTACCTGTGAAGGCATTGCAATAGGAATTTTAATACTTTGCACAGCATCTTTTACATGGCAATATACAATAACATTTGGTACCAGCTTATTAAGAGATGATGCTACAGCTTTTGCAATATTATCGTAAGGTAGAAACTTGGGAGCATCCTTCCCTTTTGGCTTTTTAGATTGTTTAGCATCTAAGATAGCTTCATCGGAATCATTAGCATTGGAGTTTTCATATTGAACGTCAATTAGACCTATTTGTCTAATCGGATCATCTAGGTTGGATGTCTTTGCAACTGCCTTTATCTTTGAAACCAACGACATAGGTTCTGAAATTGAAACATCAGTAAATGCACTGTTGTCCTTATCACTGTTTGTTAAAGCTTGAACATGATCCGTTTTCAAATTTAAAATGGCACAAAGACGGCATTGCGCTCCATTAGCAAGACTTGCCAAAAATGATGGGTCATTTGCAAGACCTAGTAGAATATAAACTTGCACCAAATTATACGTCTTTAATAGAGAGGCTTCTGTTGTCTTTACGATGGCTTCAGTAGCCAACACCTGGTTCAACAAGAAATTAAATGAAACAAATCAGATCAAAGTTAATTTTGAAGCAAAGCATTTTCACCTAGATGAAAACACCGTTGTAATTCTTTGGAAAGCCATCAAGTGAGAAGTCTAAAAGTCATGCCTTCTGTTCTGCTTCCTCATATTTGCTCTGCGTTTGTGCAACAAGAAGTTCTAGTTTCCGTACTGTGTCTTCTGGAGACTCGGATTCATCAGATTTTGCCGCTTTTTCCTTGCTGGATTTTAACTTCCCTAAGCAGGACAAATTCATCCCATGCAATGTTCATTATGTTCCAACTTGTTAACTTAGGAAATATTGTTTGTATCTTGATGGAAAATATTTACATATGCACAGAATCTTGTTTATTTATATAAGAGAAACATAGACTGTACAATATAAAGTACAGCTTAGAGGCACACCTCCGTTCTTGTCTTTTTCAACCTTTGCTGCGGATGGTTGAGGAATTGCTTTCTTTGTTGAAGGAGAATCCCGTGGTACTATCTCATGTTCTTTTTCTTTGAATTCTTTGAGGGCATTCTCTGCTGTTAGCACTTCAGTTTGAGCTATTTGTAGATCCGTTTTTGCACTCTGATAAAAATCAAGATCCATATTAATTATCATCGTAAAAAACCACAATAAGAAAGCATAAAACAAGATAATGCATATCATATTACTAATCAGAACGTAAAGATGGCATATATTGATTATGGACTGATGGAAATCTAAGTAGTGAGTAACTACTGTAGACAAAATTTACCTGGAAAGCACTAATCCCTTCTTCCAAGTCTTTTTTCCGCTTTATTGCTTCATTCTTATGTGCAAAATCTCGATCCAAAATAGACTTGGCTGCAATAAAATTGCAGTTTCTTATATCTTTTTAAACAAGTACTCATTATCATGTGCGTATACTGTATTATCTATTCCACTTATATAATGAGTACCACATTAGTCCGTATATACTGGAAGAAGTAAAAGGGTGACTTGGGTGAATATGTGCAAGATATAAGTGTGCGGGTGTATGTGTGTCTTCCTATGGAAATATGAGTATGTGGCTGTAAGTGTTTGGAATAAATGGTGAAGGCTCAATCTCCTCTTTATTTTTACAAAAGTAATCCTAAATCAAAGTTCTGGAGAAGAGTTATTGCTGAATAAATAAAACTTTGATTTTCTTATTCACAGGCATTGAACTCAAGCACTCTCTGTGGGGCATGTCGATCATTTATATGATCCTAAAGTAGAACAAAGTATGTTTCTCAAAAAGTGTGATGCTGCCCTTTATATCCTCATAAGAACACACAAATATACAATGTATGGCCCTGGTTCAAATCTCATAGGAAGCTAGGCAATTCCAGACAGAAACTAGAATGACAAAACTGATGAGTCTCTATCCCTACCATGATGTATGTAGCGTTTGAAGAAACAACACAACATTAAAGCTAACCTTGTGAACAATCTTCATAAATTGTCTACTGACCTTAAATTGATAGTTTCATCACAATGTCTCCCTCAATAATTAATGGACTCAGTTTATGATCTTAAATCGATAGTTTCATGCCTTGCTCTGTCCTCCAAAATGGACTGAGTTTACATTTTACTATTTCAGCAACACAATGAAGCAAATAAACATTTTGTTTTTTCACTATGTAGAAGTCAATAAAACTTCTTTGACCAATTTATTTAGGTCATCTACACCGACATGTAATGTTGTTTGCCTTCTTGCATACCATTAAGACATTCCAAAAGCAAAGATGATGGTGGCATCCAAGGTTCTTGATTTGTTTCCTTTTTCTTTTTTTCATTGGATTCCTGTAAAGTTGTTTGGAATTCAACCAATCTCTCAAAGATTCTATTTCATTTCAAAATTGACAAAGGAAACACTCAGTAACAGAAGCTTAAGTGAACTTGCCAACTTTGTACCTGCTTTCCAGATTTTAATTTTGGGCCCAGTTCACCATTTGCATCCTAAAAAACAAAACTCACTATTTCAACCCCTCTGTCAAGTTCTATTTCATTTTAGAATCTAAATTGACACAATAAATCCATAGTAAAAATAAACATAAGTGATGTTGCAAATTTTCTACCTGCTTTGCAGATTTTAATCTCGCACCCAAATCACTATTTGCAGAAATTTCCTACAAAATCCAAAGCATACTCTTCCGAATGAGAAGAAGAGAAATTTTCAAATTGATCATACCCTATCACCATGAGAGACATGGGGAATAAGGAAACACTATCCCCCTCCTTTACTGCTTATCATCATGGATTAGTAACATGAATTATGATGATTGAAAGGAGAGAAGGTTATTCAAATAACAACCTGCTCAACTAACTCTGGTATGTTGATTACGGAAACATTCACTTGTGGCAAAGTGATTTTATTAACAAAATCTGCTAAATTTTGATGGCTAAAATCTGCCTCGGCTGTTTCTACACGTATTCCAATCGGAGTCCATGTTATCGGAAAATCAGGCCGAACAGTAGTCTGCAATAAATTTATTCGGATTAGGTGTAAATTAATACATCTGCGGTCATTAATAAGGTAGATTAAGTATCCTACAATTGTTATCATTTCAAAAACAGAAAGACGAAGAAGATATTTTAACATCTCTAAAAGACCATAATGACTTATGAGACCTTATCATATGCTACTGTTATTTGTTCATATTGTGTCGACAATGTGAGCAAGAGAGAGTGAGAGAGAGAGGAGATTTGACGATAATCTAACTTGTAAAAGATACAATAAAAGCTTCAACAAACAATACGAAATATCAGTAACCAGAACTAGTAGAGAGGGAGAGAGATGTTCAATGGGTGAAAATGAGATTGACGAGACGATGTGGTATCGCCCTCTAAACTCACAATAGGCCGAGCCATTGGCAATTATTATGTTTCTAAGATTCTACCTTCCCTATGGCGAAGCAAGCAAAATGAAAATTTCCATAGAGACAGATATACTGCAATTATCCATATATACACGCGCGCGTGGGAGAATTGGGTGCAAATATAATCAATCAAAGAGGACTATAAATCTCTATATTAGACTGCGTCTCCTTTGCCAACAAAGTCTGATTCTGATTCATTATGAAAGAATGTTACCTCATCAGTTGTTGGGAGCTTTGGTTCTGCCTTAACCGGCTTGGGCTTGGGCGGCATGTTTCTGTTCCCCTGTTTCCCGCCGCATCCGAATCCTGCATACGCCTTGAATTCAGATTACATCTCCTTCTACTGCTGCTTCGCCATCATCATAATCATCATCATCATCATCATCATCATCATCCTCCTCCTCTGCATCTGCTTCTGCTTCTGCATCTTCATCGGCTTCCGCCTCCTCGCGCCAACATTCAATTGCGGTTTACAATTTCTTTCTATTTACAAAAGTAGGCCTCCTCTCCTCCTTTCCTTTTTAAGTGTTTTTGTTTTCCTATAAGTATCTCTCTCTCTCTCTCTCTCTCTCTGGTAAAAACACACAATTATATTAATTGTATGTAAAATCCACTTAGTTACAACACTTCTTAGTCTCCTCTACCTTTCATATGCCTATATATGTAGGGAGAGGGACATCCTGTAATGCTATTAAAAAAACCTGAATATGCATTTGAGGAAATGATCCCCACACCCTCTAACGTCCAAAAATTCCACATGAGAATACCTTTCAACTTCTTTATATAGGCTTTCACCCCATATCTATTATCAAACATGAAAGCATTACACATATTCCAATTGTGTTGTAGACCCCAATAACGTAAAAATTGGAACAATATCTCCATCTCATCATTTGATCCATTTTGAAAATATTGAGAAAAAACCCATTGTTGAGGTCTCAAACAACAACGGGTTAAAACTTGCCAAATTTCCGATAAGTACTTCCAAATGGTACACGCTATAGGACATTTAATGAACCTATGTGTACCATCCTCCAATGGAACGGTGCAAAAGAAACAAGTGCCAGACCCTAGTCCTCGTCTCTTTAAGGCCGAACCTAATGGGAGCCCACCAATCATGACTCTCTATATGAATACCTTTGCACAAAATGGTAGATGGGAATGCCAACCACGTTGTCATATTTTCCATCACCTTGCATTTGACTTATATACATTCCACAACATCGTTGCGTTAGGAGATAACCAAGATAATGATGTCATTGCATGATGATACAATATATTTGTAGTGACTTGTAACAAGCGTTGTCGTGAATATTTTGGGCAACGGTGTGAAAATGGTGTGAAACGAACGAAATCAAGAAGGTGTAATGTGTACTCAAACATTTGCAAATATAAGACTAAAGCCTAGTAACATTTTGAGCATAGAAAGGGGTGCAAGCAAGGCTTGAACCTTGCACCTCTAAGATAAGAGACAAATCAACTTACCACTAAAGCCATTTCTAAGCACTTTGGATTTTGTATATTTTCCTTTCATATTCAGTATTTTGTAGGAAGCAAACATATAGAAACCATGGGCACAAAACCATGGTTTCAGCTCGTGGTTTAGCTCGTGGTTTTAGCCCATGGTTTTTGCATGGAGAGACCTATAAAAGCCTATAGTGGGGCTTGTGTAAGGAGGCAAGTGATGTAAGTAAAAAAAAGAAACTTTTAATCAAAGATCAGAGTTATCCTAATGGTGATGTATCTTGTCTCGTAAAACTAAAGTGAAGGGTTCAATCTCTCTCTTCATCCATTTATCTATCTTCAATACTTTCTCGCTTACGTTGCTAAAAACATCGAATCCTTCCAGTCTAGGACCCCGATGGTCCCGCTTCATTTCGCGAACACGCTTCAATACCCTCTCTCTCTCTCTCTCTCTCTCTCTCTCTCTCTCCACGAGTTTTCTTGAGACACAATAAATTCTTTCAATCAATCGATCGAATTCCACTCATTTTCTTCCTAATCTTTCTATTGACAATCGATAGAAGCGTTGTCGTGAATATTTTGGGCAACGGTGTGAAAATGGTGTGAAACGAACGAAATCAAGAAGGTGTAATGTGTACTCAAACATTTGCAAATATAAGACTAAAGCCTAGTAACATTTTGAGCATAGAAAGGGGTGCAAGCAAGGCTTGAACCTTGCACCTCTAAGATAAGAGACAAATCAACTTACCACTAAAGCCATTTCTAAGCACTTTGGATTTTGTATATTTTCCTTTCATATTCAGTATTTTGTAGGAAGCAAACATATAGAAACCATGGGCACAAAACCATGGTTTCAGCTCGTGGTTTAGCTCGTGGTTTTAGCCCATGGTTTTTGCATGGAGAGACCTATAAAAGCCTATAGTGGGGCTTGTGTAAGGAGGCAAGTGGTGTAAGTAAAAAAAAGAAACTTTTAATCAAAGATCAGAGTTATCCTAATGGTGATGTATCTTGTCTCGTAAAACTAAAGTGAAGGGTTCAATCTCTCTCTTCATCCATTTATCTATCTTCAATACTTTCTCGCTTACGTTGCTAAAAACATCGAATCCTTCCAGTCTAGGACCCCGATGGTCCCGCTTCATTTCGCGAACACGCTTCAATACCCTCTCTCTCTCTCTCTCTCTCTCTCTCCACGAGTTTTCTTGAGACACAATAAATTCTTTCAATCAATCGATCGAATTCCACTCATTTTCTTCCTAATCTTTCTATTGACAATCGATAGAAGCGTTGTCGTGAATATTTTGGGCAACGGTGTGAAAATGGTGTGAAACGAACGAAATCAAGAAGGTGTAATGTGTACTCAAACATTTGCAAATATAAGACTAAAGCCTAGTAACATTTTGAGCATAGAAAGGGGTGCAAGCAAGGCTTGAACCTTGCACCTCTAAGATAAGAGACAAATCAACTTACCACTAAAGCCATTTCTAAGCACTTTGGATTTTGTATATTTTCCTTTCATATTCAGTATTTTGTAGGAAGCAAACATATAGAAACCATGGGCACAAAACCATGGTTTCAGCTCGTGGTTTAGCTCGTGGTTTTAGCCCATGGTTTTTGCATGGAGAGACCTATAAAAGCCTATAGTGGGGCTTGTGTAAGGAGGCAAGTGATGTAAGTAAAAAAAAGAAACTTTTAATCAAAGATCAGAGTTATCCTAATGGTGATGTATCTTGTCTCGTAAAACTAAAGTGAAGGGTTCAATCTCTCTCTTCATCCATTTATCTATCTTCAATACTTTCTCGCTTACGTTGCTAAAAACATCGAATCCTTCCAGTCTAGGACCCCGATGGTCCCGCTTCATTTCGCGAACACGCTTCAATACCCTCTTGTTGTAGACGAGGTCGTCTTTGCGGAAGATCAAGTAGCATTCGCTTGTGTTCTGAATACCTGCGTATGACAGTTTGTAGGTCGTTGCACAGAGAGAGAGAGAGAGAGAGAGAGAGAGAGACAGAGAGGCACAAAAGACTCTTTATTACATAAAGCAATAATACAACACCCAACCTTACAAAAAGGTTACAAGGTCACTATATATAGTGACCGACTTAGGGCAACTACCCTTTATGCTAATTACATAAATGGCCAAAACGGGATAGTGTGAATACGTCCATTATACACATGTATTCGACACTCCCCCGTAATGGGCGTATACATGGGTTATCTAAGATTACAGGTATAGACTTAGGTTCTCGGACATATCAGCTTTGTTCGAGTCGGCAGGGTCCGAAGGCAGAAGACCGAACTGGTCGGGTCGGAACAGTTGAAGCCGATCATTAAGGAACTGATGTCGGTTGTCGGGAATCATCCTGCTCTGTGTCCGGCTCTAACCGGACTGGTTTGTCGTTACGCCCATCTGATGCCGAAGAGACCGAAAACGGTCTGCCGAAAGACACTTGGTCATTCCATCTGCGACATTGTCGGTTGTGGATATTTTCTCTAGACCGATTTTCCTTGAAATGACGCAGTCCCGAACGAAGTGATATCGAACGTCGATATGTTTGGAGGCGTTGTGGTGAACCGGATTTTTCGACAAAGCAACAACACCTTGACTGTCGCTGTAGACAACTGGAGCCGAGTCATGGTCGACTTGTCGAAACGTGTGCGCCAGCCGACCGAGCCACAAAGCTTCTTTTGCTGCGTCGGACGCAGCTACATATTCTGCTTCGGTCGTTGAGGTCGCTGTGCACTCCTGAAGTTTCGACTTCCACGAGATTGCTCCATTGCCGAATTTGAAGCAGTATCCGGTTGTTGATTTCCGACTGTCTATACAGCCGGCGAAGTCCGAGTCGGTGTAACCGACTACGCCTGAGGTTCGGTTCGGACCGAAAAGAATGCCGTGGTCTTTTGTGCCAGCCAGATATCTGAACACATGCTTGACTGCGTTCCAATGCGATTGGCCAGGATTGTGCATAAATCTGCTAACGACTCCTACGGCGTGAAATATCAGGCCGTGTCGCGACCATCAGGTACATAAGGGAGTCGACTGCCGGTGCATACGGTGTTGGAAGCAATGTCGTCTGTGCGGAAGATCTTGAAGCACTCGATTCCTGTTTATTCCCTGTGTATGACAGAATGTAGGTCGTTGCACAGAGAGAGAGAGAGAGAGAGACACAAAAGAGTTTCTTATTTCATAAAGCAACAATACAACAACCAACCTCACAAAGAGGTTACAAGGTCACTATATATAGGGACCGACTTAGGGCAACTGCCCTTTATGCTAATTACATAAATGGCCAAAACGGGATGGTGTGAATACGTCCATTATACACAGGTATTCGACACTCCCCCGTAATGGGCGTATACATGGGTTATCTAAGGTTACAGGTATAGACTTAGGTTCTCGGACATATCAGCTTTGTTCGAGTCGGCAGGGTCCGAAGGCAGAAGACCGAACTGGTCGGGTCGGAACAGTTGAAGCCGATCATTAAGGAACTGATGTCGGTTGTCGGGAACCATCCTGCTCTGTGTCCGGCTCTAACCGGACTGGTTTGTCGTTACGCCCATCTGATGCCGAAGAGACCGAAAACGGTCTGCCGAAAGACACTTGGTCATTCCATCTGCGACATTGTCGGTTGTGGATATTTTCTCTAGACCGATTTTCCCTGAAATGACGCAGTCCCGAACGAAGTGATATCGAACATCGATATGTTTGGAGGCGTTGTGGTGAACCGGATTTTTCGACAAGGCAACAGCACCTTGACTGTCGCTGTAGACAACTGGAGCCGAGTCATGTTCGACTTGTCGAAACGTGTGCGCCAGCCGACCGAGCCACAAAGCTTCTTTTGCTGCGTCGGACGCAGCTACATATTCTGCTTCGGTCGTTGAGGTCGCTGTGCACTCCTGAAGTTTCGACTTCCACGAGATTGCTCCATTGCCGAATTTGAAGCAGTATCCGGTTGTTGATTTCCGACTGTCTATACAGCCGGCGAAGTCCGAGTCGGTGTAACCGACTACGCCTGAGGTTCGGTTCGGACCGAAAAGAATGCCGTGATCTTTTGTGCCAGCCAGATATCTGAACACATGCTTGACTGCGTTCCAATGCGATCGGCCAGGATTGTGCATAAATCTGCTAACGACTCCTACGGCATGAGAGATGTCAGGCCGTGTCGCGACCATCAGGTACATAAGGGAGCCGACTGCCGGTGCATACGGTACCGACTTCATATCTTCCCCCTCCGAACCGGATGTCGGGCAGTCTCGCTGAGAGAGCCGAAGATTCATAGGGAGTGGGGTTGAAGCAGATTTGGCTGATTGCATGTTGAAGCGTTCCAAGACACGTCCGATATAGTCGGTCTGAGACAAAAAAAGATGTCGTGTATCGCGATGCCGACTAATCTTCATGCCAAGGATGTGTCGTGCCGGACCGAGGTCCTTCATGGCAAACTTCAACCGCAGTTGCCGAACGAGATCGGCAAGTTCGCCCGCGTGGCGTCCAGAAATTAGCATGTCGTCCACGTAAATGATGAGGAAGATGGGTGATCCATCTTGAGCTGTGTTGGTGAAGAGACAATGGTCCTCATCGCTTTTGGAGAAGCCGATCGATTGGATGAAGTCGTCGAACTTCTTGTACCATTGTCGCGGTGCCTGTTTGAGGCCGTATAGACTCTTCCTGAGTCGGCAGACTAGATGTTCTTGGCCAGTTGCCACGAAGCCTTTTGGCTGCTCCATATAAATTTCCTCCTCGAGATCACCATGGAGGAAGGCTGTTTTGACATCTAGCTGAATCAGCTCCAAGTTGTCGGCTGCCACGACGCCGAGCAGAAAACGAAGGGTTGTCATTTTCACCACTGGTGAAAAAATCTCGTCGAAGTCGACGCCATATTCTTGTCGGAAGCCCTTCGCAACTAATCTGGCCTTGTACTTTGGGGTGGTCGAATCAGACGTCTCTTTTAGTCGATAAACCCACTTGCAAGGAAGAGCACGTCGGTTCCTAGGTAATTCGACCAGATCCCAAGTCTTGTTTGCACGGATGGAGTGCATTTCCGACTCCATCGCCAGATGCCAGGTGGCCGAATCGACAGATGTTGATGCTTCTTCGTAAGACGTCGGTTCGCCGGCGTCGGTGAAGAAAATTCCAGGAGAATACCTCTCCGGAGGTTGCGACAGTCTCTCGGATCGTCGAGGTATGATTGGACTGGTCGCATCGGGTATCGAGGTCGGATGGTCCGAAACCGAATCATTCGGCTGTGCCGAGTCAGAGTTGTCCGAGTCGGTAGTATAAGGTTCAGCTACCCGTGAAGCTGACCGTGTGTTGAGAGCGGGGCCTTCTTGAAGGGTCGGCACATCGGAGAATGTTACCCTTCGGACTTCGATTGGTTTTTCGACTGATGGGTTCATAGCCGACTCGTTGAACACAACGTCCGAACTTCGGACGATTTGTCTGCGTTCGGGGTCCCAGAGTCGGTATCCCATTTCGCCGTCCGATCCATATCCAAGGAAAATGCATTTCCTGGACCGAGGTGCAAGTTTTCGGCGATCATCTTTCGGAATAAGGGCGTACGCCTCGCATCCGAAGATCCTCAGCTTGTCGTAATTCGGCTTGCTGCCGAACCATAGTTCCTGAGGAATTTGAAGTCCTAGAGGTCTACTTGGCGACATATTGATTATGTGTACTGCCGTGAGTAGAGCCTCTGCCCAGAAGCCATCCGACAGTCCGGAGTGTTGGAGCATGGAAACTATCCTTTCTTGGATCGTCCGATTCATTCGTTCTGCAATCCCGTTTTGCTCCGGACTGTGTGGTGCCGTAAATTCACGTCGGATGCCGCGTTGTCGGCAGAATTTGACGAATTCATCGGATTTGAACTCTCCCCCATTGTCTGTCCGAAGGCATTTCAGCTTTCGGTCGGTTTGATTTTCTACCATAGCGAGCCAATCTGAGAAGATCGAGAAGACACGATCTTTGGTGCGAATCGGATAAGCCCACACCTTTCGAGTCGAATCGTCAATAAAACTGACGAAGTAAGAGGCACCGCCTAGAGACTGATGCGGCATTGGGCCACAGACGTCCGAATGGACTAAATCGAGAGGTCTCGTTTCTCTTGGTGCTGATGTCGGGTGTGATGCGGCTACTTGTTTGCCATACTGGCAATGCTCGCAGAATTGATGGTCGGAGAAGGAGAGTTTTGGGATGTATCCGGCTCTAGATAGATGCGTGATGCCGGCCTTGCTGAGGTGTCCTAATCTTCTGTGCCATAGTGATGACACAGGAATATCCACCAAAAACAGGTTACCCTCTCTGAGCGTAACATGTAACGGATACAGTGAGTGTATCTTGGGTCCTCTAGCAAGCAGGAGGTTCCCCCTGTGGAGTGTCCACCCTCCCGAAGAGAAACCGGCACGAATGCCGTCTTCATCTAGTTGTCCGACTGAGATCAATGGCCTTGAGAGCTCGGGTACATGTCGGACATTGTGGAGTACAAGTGTTGAGCCACCTGCAAGGTTGAGCTCTACTGTGCCGATTCCGATGATGTCGCAGTGTTGCGAGTTACCGACTCGAACTGAGTCGGAGTGACGGATCGTATATTGCCGAAATTGGGATCGATGAGGAGTCACGTGAAACGACGCGCCCGAATCTAAGAGCCATGTGCTCGACTCTTCAGTCGTGAGTAGAACTTCTGATCCGACTGGATTTTCGATTGATAGTATATTCGGGTCGTCTGGTAGCACATTAGCTGAGAAGCTGACGTAGTTGACCTCCTCATGCCGGCCACTCTTCTTGTTGTTCTTGTTCTTGAGTGCGCGGCAGTCGGCTTTGATGTGTCCGGGTTTCTTGCAATAGTTGCAGGTTCGGTTATCCCGTGACTGGCTCCGTCTTCGCTGATTGTTCGGCGGTCGTGAGGAATCTCTTCCTCGTATGTTCGATCGGTCTGTCGAACCTTGTACTACGTAAGCGTCGTCCGTTGAGTCTTTGGCAAAAGACTTTCTCCGAGCTGCTTCGGTCAGGATTGCGCTCGTGACTTCGGAGTATTTAACAGCCGTGGTTGACGCGTTGCACACAGTTGTGACGAAAGTTTCCCATGATGAGGGAAGGCTGCTCATGAGTATCATTGCTCTGAGCTCATCCTCGATTGCCGTCCCCTGTGACGAGATTTGGGAGCTTATGCTTTCGTACTCATTGAGGTGTGCTTGAACCGAATCGGATTCTTTCATCCGCAAGTTGTAGAGGCGCCGGATCAGAAACATCTTTGTTGCGGCGACCTTCTTTTCGTAAGTGTCCGACAGCGTTTTCCACAGTTCGAATGCTGTCGTACACGATTGCACCGTAAAGTATACCGATTCCGATAGGTGCATCCGAATCGTGGCGCGGACGATTCTGTCCAGCTTCTGCCACTCAATTGGTTTGTATCCTTCTGGAGGTTCTTCATTTTCGATGGGATCGATCTGCCCCTTGACTATGAGATAGTCCTGCATTTGTTCCTTCCAGAAGTTGAAGTTCGATCCATCGAACTTTCGTAGACTCATTTCTGACGAGCCGGATGTTGATGCCATCAAATTCGGTTTCAGTTGACGAAGCTCGGTTCGGAGTTGACTACGAACCTTGTTGGAGTGCAGCCGGTTGGCTCACCCGATATCGTTCTAGTCGGATTTGAACCCGAGTCGGTTCGGCTTCGGAACTTGCTCGAATTGACTCCGGTAACTTGAGGGACAGAACCGACTGGTCTTCCCGAATGTTGCCGAGTCGGAGTGAGCCCGGTTCGTTTCGGATATATATGCCGAATACCGATTATTAAAACCGATTATCTGAACCGATTTTGCTTCGGTTGACTGCAGCGACGAGAGAGACGGATCCGACTGATCCTCCCGAATGTCGATCAGCCAGATGAAGCATGAATTTGGGTTGTTGTCAGGGTTGCACAAGGGGATTTCACCTCGAGCGGTTACGATCACGGGGAGCGGAGTACAACCTGCTGGCTTACTCCAAACAAAGATGATCTAACGCGATGAGATGCAAACCTGGTTTTTCTTCTTCTTCTCTCTTCTTCGAATGACGCAGGGAACCGAATGCAGAGACGACGGCCGACAGCGGATTGAGGGACCGACTACTGTGCAGGCTCTGATACCAGATGTTGGAAGCAATGTCGTCTGTGCGGAAGATCTTGAAGCACTCGATTCCTGTTTATTCCCTGTGTATGACAGAATGTAGGTCGTTGCACAGAGAGAGAGAGAGAGAGAGACACAAAAGAGTTTCTTATTTCATAAAGCAACAATACAACAACCAACCTCACAAAGAGGTTACAAGGTCACTATATATAGGGACCGACTTAGGGCAACTGCCCTTTATGCTAATTACATAAATGGCCAAAACGGGATGGTGTGAATACGTCCATTATACACAGGTATTCGACATACGGTACCGACTTCATATCTTCCCCCTCCGGACCGGATGTCGGGCAGTCTCGCTGAGAGAGCCGAAGATTCATGGGGAGCGGGGTTGAAGCAGATTTGGCTGATTGCATGTTGAAGCGTTCTAAGACACGTCGGATATAGTCGGTCTGAGACAAAAAAAGATGTCGTTTATCGCGATGCCGACTAATCTTCATGCCAAGGATGTGTCGTGCCGGACCGAGGTCCTTCATGGCAAACTTCAACCGCAGTTGCCGAATGAGATCGGCAAGTTCGCCCGCGTGGCGTCCAGAAATTAGCATGTCGTCCACGTAAATGATGAGGAAGATGGGTGATCCATCTTGAGCTGTGTTGGTAAAGAGACAATGGTCCTCATCGCTTTTTGAGAAGCCGATCGATTGGATGAAGTCGTCGAACTTCTTGTACCATTGTCGCGGTGCCTGTTTGAGGCCGTATAGACTCTTCCTGAGTCGGCAGACTAGATGTTCTTGGCCAGTTGCCACGAAGCCTTTTGGCTGCTCCATATAAATTTCCTCTTCAAGATCACCATGGAGGAATGCTGTTTTGACATCTAGCTGAATCAGCTCCAAGTTGTCGGCTGCCACTACGCCGAGTAGGAAACGAAGGGTTGTCATTTTCACCACTGGTGAAAAAATCTCGTCGAAGTCGACGCCATATTCTTGTCGGAAGCCCTTCGCAACTAATCTGGCCTTGTACTTTGGGGTGGTCGAATCAGACGTCTCTTTTAGTCGATAAACCCACTTGCAAGGAAGAGCACGTCGGTTCCTAGGTAATTCAACCAGATCCCAAGTCTTGTTTGCCCGAATGGAGTGCATTTCCGACTCCATCGCCAGATGCCAGGTGGCTGAATCGACAGATGTCGATGCTTCTTCGTAAGACGTCGGTTCGCCGGCGTCGGTGAAGAAAATTCCAGGAGAATACCTCTCCGGAGGTTGCGACAGTCTCTCGGATCGTCGAGGTAAGATTGGACTGGTCGCATCGGGTATCAAGGTCGGATGGTCCGAAAGCGGATTGTTCTGCTGTGCCGAGTCGGGGTTGTCCGAGTCGGTAGTGTAAGGTTCAGCTACCCGTGAAGCTGACCGTGTGTTGAGAGCGGGGCCTTCTTGAAGGGTCGGCACATCGGAAAATGTTACCCTTCGGACTTCGATCGGTTTTTCGACTGATGGATTCATAGCCGACTCGTTGAACACAACGTCCGAACTTCGAACGATTTGTCTGCGTTCGGGGTCCCAGAGTCGGTATCCCATTTCGCCGTCGGATCCATATCCAAGGAAAATGCATTTCCTGGACCGAGGTGCAAGTTTTCGGCGATCATCTTTCGGAATAAGGGCGTACGCCTCGCATCCGAAGATCCTCAGCTTGTCGTAATTCGGCTTGCTGCCGATCCATAGTTCCTGAGGAATTTGAAGTCCTAGAGGTCTACTTGGCGACATATTGATTATGTGTACTGCCGTGAGTAGAGCCTCTGCCCAGAAGCCATCCGACAGTCCGGAGTGTTGGAGCATGGAAACTGTCCGTTCTTGGATTGTCCGATTCATGCGTTCGGCAATCCTGTTTTGCTCCGGACTGTGTGGTGCCGTAAATTCACGTCGGATGCCGCGTTGTCGGCAGAATTTGACGAATTCTTCGGATTTAAACTCTCCCCCATTGTCTGTCCGAAGGCGTTTCAGCTTTCGGTCGGTTTGATTTTCTACCATAGCGAGCCAATCGGTGAAGATCGAGAAGACCCGATCTTTGGTGCGAATTGGATAAGCCCACACCTTTCGAGTCGAATCGTCAATAAAAGTGACGAAGTAAGAGGCACCGCCAAGAGACTGATGCGGCATTGGGCCACAGACGTTCGAGTGGACCAAATCAAGAGGTCTCGTTTCTCTTGGTGCTGATGTCGGGTGTGATGCGGCTGCTTGTTTGCCATACTGGCAATGCTCGCAGAATTGATGGTCCGAGAAGGAGAGTTTGGGGATGTATCCGGCTCTAGATAGGTGCGTGATGCCGGCCTTGTTGAGGTGTCCTAATCTTCGGTGCCATAGTGATGACACAGGAATATCCACCAAAAACAGGTTACCCTCTCTGAGCGTAACATGTAACGGATACAGGGAGTGTATCTTGGGTCCTCTAGCAAGCAGGAGGTTCCCCCTGTGGAGTGTCCACCCTCCCGAAGAAAAACCGGCACGAATGCCGTCTTCATCTAGTTGTCCGACTGAGATCAATGGCCTTGAGAGCTCGGGTACATGTCGGACATTGTGGAGTACAAGTGTAGAGCCACCTGCAAGGTTGAGCTCTACTGTGCCGATTCCGATGATGTCACAGTGTTGTGAGTTGCCGACTCGAACTGAGTCGGAGTGACGGATCGTATATTGCCGAAATTGGGATCGATGAGGAGTCACGTGAAATGACGCGCCCGAATCTAAGAGCCATGTGCTCGATTCTTCAGTCGTGAGTAGAACTTCTGATCCGACTGGATTTTCGATTGATAGTATATTCGGGTCGTCCGGTAGTACATCCGCTGAGAAGCTGACGTAATTGATCTCCTCATGCCAGCCACTCTTCTTGTTGTTCTTGTTCTTGAGTGCGCGGCAGTCGGCTTTGATGTGTCCGGGTTTCTTGCAATAGTTGCAGATTCGGTTATCCCGTGACTGGCTCCGTCTTCGCTGATTGTTCGGCGGCCGTGAGGAATCTCTTCCTCGTATGTTCGATCGGTCTGTCGAACCTTGTACTACGTAAGCGTCGTCTGTTGAGTCTTTGGCGAAAGACTTTCTCCGAGCTGCTTCGGTCAGGATTGCGCTCGTGACTTCGGAGTATTTAACAGCCGTGGTTGACGCGTTGCACACGGTTGTGACGAAAGTTTCCCATGATGAGGGAAGGCTGCTCATGAGTATCATTGCTCTGAGTTCATCCTCGATTGCCGTCCCCTGTGACGAGATTTGGGAGCTTATGCTTTCGTACTCATTGAGGTGTGCTTGAACCGAATCGGATTCTTTCATCCGCAAGTTGTAGAGGCGCCGGATCAGAAACATCTTCGTTGCGGCGACCTTCTTTTCGTAAGTGTCTGACAGTGTTTTCCACAGTTCGAATGCTGTCGTACACGATTGCACCGTAAAGTATACCGATTCCGATAGGTGCATCCGAATCGTGGCGCGGACAATTCTGTCCAGCTTCTGCCACTCAATTGGTTTGTATCCTTCTGGAGGTTCTTCATTTTCGATGGGGTCGATTTGCCCCTTGACTATGAGATAGTCCTGCATTTGTTCCTTCCAGAAGTTGAAGTTCGATCCATCGAACTTTCGTAGACTCATTTCTGACGAGCCGGATGTTGATGCCATCAAGTTCGGTTTTGGTTGACGAAGCTCGGTTCGGAGTTGACTACGAACCTTGTTGGAGTGCAGCCAGTTGGCTCACCCGATATCGTTCTAGTCGGATTTGAACCCGAGTCGGTTCGGCTTCGGAACTTGCTCGAATTGACTCCGGTAACTTGAGGGACAGAACCGACTGGTCTTCCCGAATGTTGCCGAGTCGGAGTGAGCCCGGTTCGTTTCGGATATATATGCCGAATACCGATTATTGAAACCGATTATCTGGACCGATTCTGCTTCGGGTGGCTGCAGCGACGAGAGAGACAGATCCAACTGATCCTCCCGAATGTCGATCAGCCGGATGAAGCGCGAATTGGGGTTGTTGTCTTGAGACCGATCTGCACCGAGTGGTTACAACGAGCGGCGAGCAGCGTTTGATGACCTCTTCGGATGCCGTTTAACCGAATGGAGCACGATCGTGTCAAAGTTGCACAAGGGGATTTCACCTCGAGCGGTTACGATCACAAGGAACGGAGTACAACCTGCTGGCTTACTCCAAGCAAAGATGATCTAACGCGATGAGATGCAGGCCTCGTTTTTCTTCTTCTTCTCTCTTCTTCGAATGACGCAGGAAACCGAATGCTGAGACGACGGCCGACAGCGGATTGAAGGACCGACTACTGTGCAGGCTCTGATACCAGATGTTGTAGACGAGGTCGTCTTTGCGGAAGATCAAGTAGCATTCGCTTGTGTTCTGAATACCTGCGTATGACAGTTTGTAGGTCGTTGCACAGAGAGAGAGAGAGAGAGAGAGAGAGAGAGAGAGAGAGAGGCACAAAAGACTCTTTATTACATAAAGCAATAATACAACACCCAACCTTACAAAAAGGTTACAAGGTCACTATATATAGTGACCGACTTAGGGCAACTACCCTTTATGCTAATTACATAAATGGCCAAAACGGGATAGTGTGAATACGTCCATTATACACATGTATTCGACACCTCTCTCTCTCTCTCTCTCTCTCCACGAGTTTTCTTGAGACACAATAAATTCTTTCAATCAATCGATCGAATTCCACTCATTTTCTTCCTAATCTTTCTATTGACAATCGATAGAAGCGTTGTCGTGAATATTTTGGGCAACGGTGTGAAAATGGTGTGAAACGAACGAAATCAAGAAGGTGTAATGTGTACTCAAACATTTGCAAATATAAGACTAAAGCCTAGTAACATTTTGAGCATAGAAAGGGGTGCAAGCAAGGCTTGAACCTTGCACCTCTAAGATAAGAGACAAATCAACTTACCACTAAAGCCATTTCTAAGCACTTTGGATTTTGTATATTTTCCTTTCATATTCAGTATTTTGTAGGAAGCAAACATATAGAAACCATGGGCACAAAACCATGGTTTCAGCTCGTGGTTTAGCTCGTGGTTTTAGCCCATAGTTTTTGCATGGAGAGACCTATAAAAGCCTATAGTGGGGCTTGTGTAAGGAGGCAAGTGATGTAAGTAAAAAAAAGAAACTTTTAATCAAAGATCAGAGTTATCCTAATGGTGATGTATCTTGTCTCGTAAAACTAAAGTGAAGGGTTCAATCTCTCTCTTCATCCATTTATCTATCTTCAATACTTTCTCGCTTACGTTGCTAAAAACATCGAATCCTTCCAGTCTAGGACCCCGATGGTCCCGCTTCATTTCGCGAACACGCTTCAATACCCTCTCTCTCTCTCTCTCTCTCCACGAGTTTTCTTGAGACACAATAAATTCTTTCAATCAATCGATCGAATTCCACTCATTTTCTTCCTAATCTTTCTATTGACAATCGATAGAAGCGTTGTCGTGAATATTTTGGGCAACGGTGTGAAAATGGTGTGAAACGAACGAAATCAAGAAGGTGTAATGTGTACTCAAACATTTGCAAATATAAGACTAAAGCCTAGTAACATTTTGAGCATAGAAAGGGGTGCAAGCAAGGCTTGAACCTTGCACCTCTAAGATAAGAGACAAATCAACTTACCACTAAAGCCATTTCTAAGCACTTTGGATTTTGTATATTTTCCTTTCATATTCAGTATTTTGTAGGAAGCAAACATATAGAAACCATGGGCACAAAACCATGGTTTCAGCTCGTGGTTTAGCTCGTGGTTTTAGCCCATGGTTTTTGCATGGAGAGACCTATAAAAGCCTATAGTGGGGCTTGTGTAAGGAGGCAAGTGATGTAAGTAAAAAAAAGAAACTTTTAATCAAAGATCAGAGTTATCCTAATGGTGATGTATCTTGTCTCGTAAAACTAAAGTGAAGGGTTCAATCTCTCTCTTCATCCATTTATCTATCTTCAATACTTTCTCGCTTACGTTGCTAAAAACATCGAATCCTTCCAGTCTAGGACCCCGATGGTCCCGCTTCATTTCGCGAACACGCTTCAATACTCTCTCTCTCTCTCTCTCTCCACGAGTTTTCTTGAGACACAATAAATTCTTTCAATCAATCGATCGAATTCCACTCATTTTCTTCCTAATCTTTCTATTGACAATCATGTTGCTGCATAGTCCCGTTATGGATTTTGTTCATTAACGATTTTGTGTAAATTCATGTGTGTGTGTGTGTGCGTGCTAGTGGAGTGGGACCAAGGGGGTCTTGAACTAGGAAAGATGGCTTTATCAAAGAAGGTGTTATGGGCATGGCTATAATTTATCTTGTGGTAGTTTGTATATTCTACACATGAGGATACAAGTGTGAGGGTTAATCGAGAGTGTAAAGAAGGGAGGATTACTTTTAATTCTAGGGATTGAGACAATCTTAAGGGCCAAGTGTGAACTTGCCTGGGGACCTTAGGTCTGCCTATTAATATGAGGCCGAACTATCCTTGTTAAACACATTATTCGACTACATCGAGTCTGTGATCTTGTGGTAAATAGACTCTTGTGGCGAGGACGCGCCAATACTAGGTACTACTTGATGCCATGACGATGGTATGGGATGCTATTCAAGGCTCACGTTTGTCTTGATCCCTTCACCTCAGGGGTGTTCAGGTGGATTGACACCCTTCTTTCTCCCTCTTTCTCTTTACTATTTATCATCTATTTCCTTGTCTTATGCTTACATTAGAAATAATCTCTAACATATGGTATCAGAGTGACTTTGTAATGTTTCTTTTGTTTATGTTTATTTCTTTCAAATGGTGATCGATTGATGTTCGTTCGAGTGTTGATCCAAAAGGTCGTCAACAAAGGAACTTTGGTATTTCCTTTTTTTAACAATAATAATTTTTTTTATTCTATTCTTTCTTCTCCCATTCTCGATCATGTTTAAATCGATATATTGAAATGTAAATAATTCAATTATGTTGATTGGTCATGTGTTGTGCGTATAAAGTGTACACACCTTATGTGTTTGTATGAGGTTTATACCTTATTGCATATTGTATATGTTATTATGTTTGATATGAGGTCAGTACCTCAATTGTATTGTTTTGATATGTGATGTGTGTCATATGCATAAGAGGTTATTACTTCGATTACATCATTAACAATTCTTATCTATCTATCTATCTATATGATCACATGTATACGTATGTGATTGTATAGATGTCATAAACATGTAATGTATATGTTAAGAATTTGTTATGTATGATATTGGTATGCCGGATGATGTTCTTTTTGGGGTTAGGATCTTGGTGGCCATCTTCACATTTTTGAAGGGAAAGCGTAGTCACCATCCTTTTTAACAAATTTTTTATTATTCCCCTTGGTCACTCCGATTGTGCCATACATAATGATTAAACAAGCATAGCCACAATGATTTGTGTGGGTGAGGGGCTTGATCCACTTCGTGCGAGGTCGCCCTTATGAAACCCACATCCAATATCCCGCCCTCGTTACATGATTATGAGGCCACCATGAGACCATCATTACAAAAGGCATTCATAATGATGTAACCATACGATGGGCCATGTGGGCCTACTATGAAAAAGAGGGCTAGTGTTGGCTTGCCCATTAGGTTGTTGCTTATTGCATGTGTTGAGATATCAAGCTCAACTAAGCTTAGACATTTAGTTCACCACGTAACTTAGTAGTTAACTAAATAGAATTTAGCTAGAAGTGTTGACTTAAAGCCTTAAATAGGATTCTGTATTTAAATGGGATACATTCTAGATCCTCCACTCCCAAGTACATTTAATATAGGACTTACACCTTTGTACCTTTATTCTCCTCACACATGTGCACCCTTGCACATGAGATCTATATATACCTCATTTTGGGTATTTTTGTAACTTGATGATGCTTATTAATATAGAGAAAGGTCTTTAGCTACACTCTTGTTAATCATCCCCCATTTATTGTTCATAAGTGTAACTTCCTCTCTCTCTTCCTCTCACACACATTTCACGTAATCTTCCGTTGCTTAATCACATACGTGATTAACTTCTAACATAATTAGATACTAATTAAGCCTTAGTTAATAACCTAATTA
Source organism: Azolla caroliniana (assembly GCF_043228905.1). NCBI lineage: Eukaryota > Viridiplantae > Streptophyta > Polypodiopsida > Salviniales > Salviniaceae > Azolla > Azolla caroliniana. The sequence goes on from NW_028230453.1 coordinate 15,105,367, forward strand.
TTATCATGGTATCAAAGCGTGTGGTTTAGAATATCCATTAAGCCCACCCGACTGTTCGTGATTGTGTGATCGAGACACCGATGATAAATCTGACTATTTGCTACCGTAGTGCCGCTATGTATCACATGTACATGACCAAAGGAAGAAAAGCCAAAAAGGAAGAAACTACATCAACATGAATGCACAAATGGGTAACTCGCTCCCTAGTGAAAAACTAAACAAGAGAAAATTTTCATTTTGGGAATACAAGATGAACCAATACCTGATCGACCAAGGGTATTGGAGCTACATCAATGGTGCACTCGAAAACAAACCCGGCATTACAAACACCAACTACTCAACATGGGAGCAAGGACCAAGTCGGGTAATGTATTGCTTGGCAACATGTGTCCACAATCACATGCTTAGCCACATTTGACGCCAAGACGCCTAAAGAAGTGTGGGAGAACTTGAAGAAAATTTTCGCCGCCAACATGCCCGCCCGCAAGCTTCAACTCTGGCAAGAGTTGAACAACATTAAAAAAAAAGATATGTCCGTGTCGGACTACACCACCAAGATCAAGAGCATTTGCGACTCACTTAGCTCCATCAACATAAACATTGAAGAGGACGAAATGGTGCAAGTGTGCTTGGGCGGCCTTGCACAATGGTTCGACCCGATAACGAAGACTATCTTAGCGAGAGAAAACCCTCCTTTGTTCTTCGACCTTCAAGAGACCAAGATGTTGGAAGGAAAAATGTTCTTCTGGAATTCGGATGGTGCCCAAGGACGAGGTCGAGGCGGTGGAAGAGGTCGATTCGGCCCATCTCACGAAGGGAACTCAAACCTTCCATAAGAAGACGGAAGCCATTGAGGAACCTTCGGAAGAAGGGAGAGCTTCCATGCCGAACGAGGTCGGCAAACGTGGCCCATTACTAACAATCGGCAATGAACTGAACTGTTTAGAGATGTTGAAACCTGAACCGAACCAAACTGAACCACGAAACCGTTAAACCAAACCATTACTTTTTTTTTTTTCAAACCGTTAAGCCATTAAATCGGTAAAACCGTGGTTTCGTGGTTTAGTTTCGGTTTTCAGCTTACGTTTTAAATTTTAAATTTTTAAAAATTTCATTATTTAAAATTTATAAATTTTCCCAAAGTGTGAGAATAAGGCATGAAAATGAAAGGATTATTTAAAAACAAATTTTAAATTTTAAATTTTTTTTTTGAATTTTAAAAATAAAATATAATAAAAAAACCATTAAACAGTTTAAACCACGGTTTTTAACTGTTGAAACCAAACCAAACCGAACCGAACCGTTTAGACCGTTAAACCATGGTTTCGCGGTTCGGGTTGCCGATTGTTACCTATTACTTGCAACTTTTGTGGGAAGGTCAGCCATCGCGAAGAGGAGTGCCGAAAGAGATGAAGAGAGTCAGCTTCCACAAGCTGACAACTCACAAACTATGCCACCAATTCCGAATATGACAACTATAGTGGACTATTCGTAATGAAACATAGAGTGAACTCTATGTCAGCCTCCGACTCCACAAGCACCTCCAACTCGGAAGACGTGTCGTTCGTCAACTTTAGTGCCTCACATCATATGACGTCACACCAAGAGTGGTTTCGTGACTTAAGAATGCCGGATTGACCCGACTACATAGAGACGAAAGACGACACCACACATCCCATTCGGCACATCGGCAACATCCATTCGGCAAAAAGACAAAAACAATTGCATCAAGAATGGCTTGCACGTGCCCACAATAACAAAGAATTTGGTCTCAGTAGGCCAAATCGTGGAGCAAGGAATGCAAGTTCGTTTCAACAACGAAGGATGCTTTATAGAAAAAGATGGTCGACTCATAGCTAGGGGATAGAGAGACGACTGAATTTTCATTCTTGATTCGAATGAGGTAAAATCGGCCATGTATGCCAAAGGTCTCAAAACTGAGACGAACATCGAGTTGTGGCACAAGAGAATTAGACACATCAACCACCAACAGCTCCGAGCTATGCAATCAAAGGGAGTCATCATCGGACTTCTGACCTTTGAGTAGAAACGAGTCGACTGATTGTGTGGAGCATGTCAACTCGACAAACAACATCGACTCCCATTTCCAAAGGAGAGCTATGTAAGCAAATGCCTCCTTGACGTCATCCACTTGGATGTATGGGGACCGGCCCAAACGCCGACGATCAGAGGATGCCGATACTACGTCAACTTCATCGATGACTACTCCTGCTACACGTGGATCTTCCCGATGAAGAATAAGAGTGAAGTGCTCTCGCACTTTCAAAAGCTCTAGAGCCAAGTCGAAAAAGAAACTGGTTGGCACATTCGATGCCTACGATCGGATGGAGGCAAGAGTACTTTTCTGACGAATTCATCTCTTACCTCCAAGGTGAAGGCATCCAGAGAGAATTCTCATGTTGGCACACCCCAACAAAATGGAGTAGCCGAAAGAAAGAATCAACACATACTCGAGGTAGCACACGCCATGATGCATGAGAAGCACATGCTGGATTTCTATTGGGCCGAAGCGTCATCCACAACTGTCTATCTCATGAATCAATGCACCACTAATGGAGTGCATGAGCTAACTCCATATGAGGTCTTTGTCGGAAGGAAGTCGATCCTTTTGCACCTCAAAGTGTTCGGAAGCATTGCAAATGTACGCATCTTGAATGAACAACGATAGAAGCTCGACGCGAAGTCGGCGAAATGTATTGACATAGGATACTCGTCTGAGCAAAAGGGATACAAGTGCTTCAACCCTTCGACCCGAGCGGTTTGGGTAAGTCAGGATGTAGTTTTCAACGAATTGGCATCATGGTATGAGCCCGATTCGGCTCCATCTGACCTGACCGAGGAAGAGTTGAACGTCAACTCGAATGATGATATTCGACAAAGTCCTACCAAAGGACAATCCAAGCTCTACCAAGCTAAGTAGACCACACGAGTCTCCAAGCATTCCAAGCATGTCTCGACCAAGCACGGGACCAGACAAAGGCAAAGGTAAGATGTTCGAATACGAAGTTGACCACCTCGACGACAGGGATTTGGATGTGTCAGCTCACTCACTAGACAACGAGTTTGGTGTACCCATCATGCGGACACTCGGTGTAAAGAAGGAGCTCACGTTGGCAAATGAAAAACTTCGACGCTCATCTAGAGAGAAGAACCTGGTCACTCGGTTCGGCTACAACGAGTATATGGCCCATCACTATGCCTTCGTGATGAAGGGGGCGGCCGAACGAGAGCCTGAAAGCTTTACGAAAGCGGCTCGTGAACACCAAGGGATGGAAACCATGGTTGACGAGATGCAAGCACTCGGCCTTCGACCATTTGATACTACAAGCCTTCATCTTAGGCTTGAGGGGGAGGAAATGCTAACACTGAAAGCTGAATAGAAGCTGTCATCGAAAGCTTGACAACGCAGAAAGCAAAATAGGATGTTAGACGTCGCATACTTGAGCTTGAGGGGGCGTGTTGAGATCAAGCTCAACTAAGCTAGACATTTAGTTAACCACGTAACTAGTTACCTAGATAGAATCGGATTCTGTACTTATATACATTCTAGATCCTCCACTCCCAAGTACATTTAATATAGGATTTACACCGTTATACCTATATTCTCCTCACACATGTGCACCCTTGCACATGAGATCTATATATACCTCATTGTAGGTATTTTTGTAACTTGATGATGCTTATTAATGTTAGGAAACAGGTCCCTCTGGATGGGATTGGAGTACCCGGCAACGGAAAACCCGGTAAGAACCGGATGAGGAGTACCCAGCAACGGAAGACCCGGTGAGAACCGGATGACGAGTACCCGGCAAGCGCCGGATGATGCAGGCCCGGTGAGGAGTGCTCACCGGATGAAGGTGTTGGGAGACAGGTCCCTCCGGATGGGAAGGGAGAAGAATAGTGCCGACGAACAAACTCGGCCGAGGGATGCTACCGCCCCATACTTCCACCCCATAGAGAAGAACCGGTGTCACCAAAGTGTCAAAAAGATATTTCTTGAGGACCCAACACTTAATATCTCCAAGATTGCATGTGTTCTCAAATGCATAGTATGCTCGCTTACCCGCCTCTAAGCGGCGTGTAACACATTCATTCCATCTATGATTTGAAGGAACTTCAAGGCCAAGATATTTGAAGCTTTCCACACATTCAAGTGGCTCATTGTTGTACATAATGCATGGTTTATCTCTTTTTTGGCTCTTTACAAGCATAATCTTTGTTTTAGAGCTATTGACACTCAATTTAGTATGCATGCAAAATTTTTCCAATGCCTTCATAAGCTTTTGTGCATCTCCTAAAGTATTTGCAAAAAGCACTACATCATCTGCATATAGCAAAAGCATAATCACAACATTCCCAATGGCAACTTCTTCAACACATTCTTTCTTTGCAAACTTGGTAACCATTTCTTCCAATTCATCAATACAAAGACCAAATAGTGTTGGTGAGAGTGGGCATCCTTGCTTAACACCAATAGTGCTTTTGAAAAAATCTGAAAGTTTATCTCTCATGTGAACACAAGATATAACCTTCTCATAAATTTGGGAAATTGCAAGCATATATTCACTTGGCACCTCAAGTTCTTCCATTCGCCTCCAAAGATGCTCGCGAGGTACCATATCAAAAGCTTTCTTGAAGTCTACAAAGCAACAATATAAACCTTTACCTCTAAGGCGACTTTCCTCCATTAATACTCGAAGGGTGATAAGGTGATCAATGGTGCTATGGTGTTTCCGAAAGCCAGCTTGTCCATAAGCTCTCTTACCACTTTTTTTAGCCCATACACTTATCTTTGATTCCATTATACATCCAAATAGTTTTGCCATTAATGAGCCAACCATGATGGTTCGATAATTGTTTACATTATTTATATCTCCACCTTTATGTAAAGGTTTGATCCAATTTGTAGTCCAATCGTACGGCATATCATGTTGCAATGCATCATTAAACATATCGTTTATCCATATATGTGCTTCCTTTCCCGTCTATTTGAGCATTTCAGCCTTTATACATTGAAGATTGCTTGCCTTTCGAGAGGCCAATTTCTTAAGTCCTATGCATATATCTTCAATTGTAAAGAAGGGAGGCATATGTGCAAGAGAACCATAACACATCATCTTTCTGGCAAGAGATAACTCATATAAATTCTTACAATGCATAGACAAGTCGTGAAGAGTTAAGTCACCATAACTCTCAACACGTTTCCCCTTTAGATTTCCCCAAAATTTAGCACATGCATGTGCTTTCTCTTGCGTTTGGATAAATTGTTGAGTAACTTCCCATATTCTTCTCTTTCTTTGAATAAGCCTTTTATACTCATGCAAATGCTTTTGGTAATTCTCTTTATCCTTAATTACATCCAAAGCCATAAGACACTTTCGAGCTTCACGACATTCTTTATCAAACCATTTTTTCCTAAGTTTCTTGGTGCATTTCCAAGATGTGCAGTTGGTCGAAAAACATTTGTTTGTACAAGAGAGAATTACTTTCTTGAAAGCTTCCCATTTGCATTCTAGTGTGGCACCATGTTGTATCTTTGTCATTTGTAACATATCCTCAACCATCTTTGAATACATGGGTGCTTGCGTAATGTTCATGCTCAAGTGCGGTTGTTTATTATCTTCAATAGTCTTCTCACAATCAAACCTATGTATACATTTGAAATCAATACATAAAGGCCTATGATCGGATTCTGGTGTCCATTCACCAAGTGAGAATTTATGTATACGATCCAAAATACCTTCGGAAAGTAGCACATAGTCAATCACACTATTTCCGTTGTGTTTTCTACATGTAAAACCATTAGTGTTGGGCCATAAGGAAATACCATTTGCAATAAGAAATCCGGTACTATTGCACATTTGTAGGAGTAACTTCCCAAATTGGTCTGGATCTTTTTCATCGCTAGAAGAGCGGCTATACATTTGCATATCCTCTTGCATCCTTGAGATATGTGGCATGAAAGATTCTTGTGAATCAAGTTGGAAACTTCTTGTAGGAGCATTCATGTCACCAAAGACAATAACTTCCCCTTTGGATTTGAAATAAGCAATATCATCTTCTAGATCGACAAACGGTTGATCTTTATCCAAACAAGCATAAAAGTTAGAATCTTGATGAGGAATGTAACATCCAACTACAAAAGTGGGCAAATCATTAGGTGTTTCTATTTTGAGCCATATGTAGCATTTATTTTCATCATTTTTTATGATTGACACTTATCTATTTCCTTCTTAATCAAACATGCCACCCCTCCTTGTCCTCTTCTTTGTCTTGGAATTTTCTTCTATATCAAAGAGTGTACATTATAGTTTCCTAAACCTTGAATCCTTTGAGTATCATGCTCCCATGTTTCAACAAGAAGTGTGATATCCGAGTCATCAGTGAACTCCTCTATGCCAAATCCCGCATTCCATGGGTATCCATTGCAATTCCAAAAGCATAGTCGTAAAAGGCGTGGGTTAGTCTCATAGATCATGTGTCCCTATTTGCTTACATTTCCATCTTTAGTCACATCCTTAACCTTATTTTTCAATCTTTCTTCATATGCTTTACGGCGAGCATTTTGTTGTGAGATAGTACGATCTTCACTCACAAAGCATTGTGTACCTTTGAGGTATACCCAACTATTTTCGAGTATGATCCGCCGCTTTGTATCATCTGTCATTGTGCATGCAATAGGCCTTTCTCCGGAGCGAGTAACACCATGTTTCCCAACTCGGTGTGCCCCATATACATTCACATCTGACATCCCATAATGCATGCTAAAAAATTCACCAATGGCCTTTCCAAGGGATGCGGGTGTTTCCATACTCTCTTCTTTAATTCCACGGACAACAATGTTCTTTGATCGTCCACGTTCTTTCAATTCTCGGACATCTATGCTTTCTATATTCTTCTCTTGATGCATCACATGCATATTACATGAGTTTGATAGCACATCCCCACCACATACATCGGTCCATGACTTCGTTGTACATACATTTTTCATCTCACTTACATCTCGTCTCATCGTGTCCAATTTTTCTTCTTTTAATGCTTCCTTTAACTCAATCTTGTTAAGGCGCTCATTTGTTTCAAAAGAAGCTCTGTTACATTCTTTAATCTCTTCTTGAAGTTTTGCAACCACTTGTTTAAGACTTTCATTCTCAATGACAACACTTTGGAGCTTAGCATGAGAGAGAGAGAGAGAGAGAGAAAGAAAGAAAGAAAGATATCTTAACGTCTTCTAAGGCCAAAATTGGCCCATGAGACAGTTGGTTTACTTGTTGGGCTAAAAGTCCTACTCTACCCAATTATATCCTAGTGTGAACGCATTATCACAATTAGGGCTACAAGTGAGTGGCCATCGTCAGGGTGTTCGACTTCGGAGCTACATTTGCTAGTCGAAATTGGATTGGGAAGCGTTGTTGACTGGGCTTCCAATTCGGGGTGAGGTTGCTCAGTGAGAGCAGAGTCTATCACGCTCTCGTCTGGTTCATCACGATGGTACCTCTATACCAGACTTAAATAGAAAGAACACTTGAGTTGCCCACAAGAAAGTATATTTGAGTATGTTGAGAATCGAACTCAACTTCCCATAGAAATAGGTTTCACACTAGCTCATGGACATACCAGGCTAGTTTTGTAAATAGTAGAAAGGGCCCTTGCCCTAGTTTAGTTGGTATTTAAACCAACCTTTTGTAACTTTGTTACTGTTGGAAGTAATACATAGTTTTCTCATCTTAAGACTGTGTGTGTATGTGTGTGTGTTTCTCATAAGTGCTCTCTCTCTCTCTCTTACACACACACACAAACAAAGTCCTACCGCTACATACAATCACTCTCCTTTCTTTACATGGTATCAGAGCGTGTGGTTTTCAGATCAAGACTAATCGATTGTGGTGTTCTACATACCGATGATCAACAGAACCGGTTCAAGAAACAAAGAAGAAATCATTATGAATACTCAGACGGGAAGCGCTCTTCCAATAGAGAAGCTAGATAGGACAAACTTCGCATCTTGGGAGTACAAGATGCATCAGTACCTTGTCAGACAAGGATACTGGAGCTATATTGAAGGAGTTCATGAAACGCAACCCAACCCAACACACGCCGACTATCCCGTTTGGGAGTAGGCCGCAAGCCGTTGTCGTGATGTGGCATGTCTAGTGCGAGAAAAGGTCAAAAATTGAGGATCCACACACATTTCACGAATACTTGTAAGAATGAAAATAAATAAACCTAGGTCACAATGGCATTGAGTGCATGTAGAGGGTTGCAAGTAGGATTTGAACCTTGCACCTCTAAGATAAGAGGCAATTACCTTACCACTAAAGCTACTACTAAGTGCTTTAGATGTTCTATATTTCTTTCTCATATTCAGTATTCCATAGGAAACAAACGTACAAAACCATGTACACAAAACCACGGTTTTAAGCCCATGGTTTTCTACATGTCACAAAGCAAAACTGTGTGCACAGAAACCATGGCTCCAAGCCCATGGTTTTGTGCATGGACAAACCTATAAAACCCCTAGTACGGCTTGTGTAAAGGGGGGGGCTCAATATGATATGACCATCATCATCACCATCAATAATATAAGCTTCTATTTCTTCTTCTTCGCATCTATCTTGTAATTATTTATCTACTTCTGAAAGTGTACAATCTTCAATCTTCTCAAGTGTAATAGGTCTTCCTCCAATCTTACATTCACATCGTCCTCTTCTCAATACCTTGACGGACATCCTCCTTGGTCCAAGACCCCGGTGGTCTCGCTCAAGCGAAGCACGCTCGCACGCGCATCTTCGCGACATTTTTGGTAACTTAATTATGTCGTGAAGATCCGTCACTACGCGCGGATCGTGAGGCGGAACCGCCGGGGTTCTGGACCAGAAGGATTTAGAGTCGATACAAGCTTTGGCGAGAAAGTACTTAAGATAGATTGGGAAAGAGAGAAGTTGAGATTAAATGATTGAGAAAGATTGATTGAACTTTTTATCTTTGGATTTAAGAAACAAGTTACACCATCAATTTGATAACGAATTTCTTCTTCTTAATTTCATAATAAAAAAAAACCGTGTTTTTTCTCCTCCCCCTTCCCTCTTTTATAGATGCTCTCATGCATATGATGTATGTGAGGGTACAAGACATGCATAAATTGCATGTTTTCCATTTGACGCTTATGTATTACATGTGGTGCATGATAACCATGTCACTCATTTTAGTTCTCATGTATGAGAATTTACATGTAAAAGTACAATGATAGAAATATAATTTCAACTAAATAGCATGGCTTAATGGTAAGCCAATTGACTCTTAACTTGGAGGTGCAAGGTTCGAATCCTTACTTGTCCTCCTTGTATATGTAAATATGTATGTATATTTATATATTTATTTATCTAGTCGCCGGACGCCGGTTCGCCGGATGCCGTCGGTAACCGGTGCGTCGCCGCATACCGTTGTCGGATGCCGTCGGATCACCGGCTCCATCGCCGGTCCGGTTTTGGTTGGCCAAAACCCTTTACGAGTAGCTAGCCCACCTCCACTCTTAGTTCAAGTTACCTTGAACTCTCTATGCTCCACACATAGACACAAAGATAATATCTTTTGCTCCACGTTATATATGATGAGAGCTGTATTTGTCGTGCCTATGTGGGATATCTCACAATTTTCTCCTTTCCTTTTAAAAACTTTATACCCTCATATCTTGACATTTAGTTGTCCGTTTCTCGTGTAATAAAGTGCATTCGAAACCTCCATCATTTTGTACTTAGATATTAAATTTATTTAAAATGTTATCTTCACAATTATTGTATTATATGATTCATACTCGATTTCGTACGTTTTATGGGATTTTCACACTATTGCCGAAAATCTTCACGACATCCACCCCCACCAAACCGCACGTCCTCCGGTACGTGCCAAGAAGAGAGAAAGTGATATTTTGGCTACGATGACCAATTAGATTCCTCCATGTTTTCATTTACATCCGCCCTATTATGTTCATCGTCGAGGTAATCGAGGTCAGGATCCTTGTCTTGTCTTTTCTTGAAAATCTTTACTCTTTTTCCCGCAATGGGTATGGCCAACCTTGATCCGTCTAGTTCCGCAAGGTGGTATGTGGCATTATCGTTGGCACTTGTCACCACATACGGCCCGAACCATCTTCTTGCGAATTTCCTTGTTGTACTGTGTTGATTGTAAAGGGTGCTATCGTAAACCAAAACCCAATCCCCTTCTTCAATCTTCTTGGGACGAAGTCGATGCGTGTTGTCGAACCGAACCTTGTTCTTTACTCGGGCTGCCTTTATCATCTTTCACGCTTTTTCTAAATCTTCAGGTCTTCTTTGAAGTTGCCTTATCCGCGCCGCTAATAACTCTTCTCGGCTCATTTCGTTCTCCCACGGTATTGCTACCCATGAGGTGATCGTCCTTTCGATGGGCATAATCGGCTTTTGTCCATACATAAGCTCCGTCGGTATATACCCTGTCACCGAGCTATGTGTCGTTCTATCGGCCCACAAGGCATAGGGTAATAGTCGTGGCCAATTCCCGACTCGACCGTTGCATGCCCGTACGATGGCTTTAATGATAGGTCCATGCCCTCGCTCGATCTTCCCATTTGCTTCCGGATTGTAGGCAGTCGTGAGGGAGAGCATCACGCCTAGTCTTTCGAAGAGCTTCGTCGCTTCGTGCGCATCCGACTCCCCTCGGTCGGCCACTATCTTCCCTACACATCTATATCGGCAAACAACATCTTCAAGTAGAAATTTGCAAACGGCTGAAGTCGTCTTATTTGTCAAGGCTCGTCCTTCCACTTGATTTGTCAAGTCTTCCCTTGCCAGCGCTAAGTACTTCATTTGTCCCACTCCCATTGGCATCGAGACCAGATCCACCATCCATTTGAAGTGTATGGTGAGTGGGTATGTCAGCTTTAACTCATCACGATGACGTATATTTGAATATACTTGGCAAGTTTCGCATGTGGACACAAAATGGAGTACATCTTTGTACATGCTTGGCCACCAATACTTCTCCTTCAACTTTTCGAACGTCGCCCATGTTCCTCTATGACCTGCCCAAGCACTCTCGTGGAATTCGTTCATCAGCGTCTCTTGCTCTTCTTTCTTTACCACCACTCGACGTGGTATTCCTGTCCTTCTTTTTGGATGTCGCCAAAGGAATCCTCCCTTCAAGAAGTATCGGTAAGCTTTCTTTCGGATTCGTAGGGCCTCCTCCTTTGTCAATGAAGCATCTGTCGTCAATGTTCTTAGGAATCTACCGATGAGTAACCACTCCCCTTCGTACTCATTCTCGTTGAAGGCGTGGAGGGTTTGCGTGTCCTGGTCTTCCTCCGACAATCAAGCCATCTTGAAGAAGTCGGGGGTGACATCTTCATCTTCCAAAACCATGTTACTTCCATTTGAAAATCTTGCCCTTTACAGCATGTCAGCCATGGCGTTCTTCTTCCTTGCAATGTGACGGATCTCTGGGTTTAAAGACTTGATGTAGGCGATCCACCTTAGCATAGCAAGATCTGGGGTTGCACATCCCGAGACCATTCCGAGAATTGGGAGACAATCTGTCTCTATTATCACTTCTGACCCGATCAGGTAATCTTTGTCCGTCTTCACTACTGACACAATACCCCAAAGTTCCCGCTTGACTTGGGCATATCTTCGACACCAACCTTCACGGGCCGCACTGTTTCTTCAACTTGTATGCTCGGCTCCCCTTTTTGGCTTGATTCTCGTTCCTCCGATTGTAAAGGTCGACTCGTCTCCGCATCGTCCTTCTTTTTCATGTTCCTTGTTTCATGTCTTTTAGATGGGCCTTGCTCTTCTATTCTCTTTCTCTTTTCTTCGACGAACACCTCGTGGTTGTCGCACATCACCTCTGCGAGTATGGTGTTGTCGTCCACCGGATCCGACCACCCGGTTATGCTTTGCACGCTTCGGTCCGCAAGCTCTACCTCGTTCGATGTGATTTTTCCCTTCTTCTCATATTCGAGAACGGAAGTCCAAAACTTTGCTCCCGCTCTAGCAGCTTTAGTCTTGTCTTTCCCGACTCTTATTCCGGCCGTCGCAGCATAGTGCATCGCATCCACATGAGTCGCATCCGCATCCTCCATAGATCTCTTCATTCCTCCTCTTCCGAAATTCACCCGTAGGGGTCTTCTAGTCTCGCTTGAGCAGATCATGTTGTCCTCTATGTATACGATATTTTGTCGAAATGCCTCTCGAAGGCTCGCGCATCCTCCATAGATCTCTTCATTCCTCCTCTTCCGAAATTCACCCGTAGGGGTCTTCTAGTCTCGCTTGAGCAGATCATGTTGTCCTCTATGTATACGATATTTTGTCGAAATGCCTCTCGAAGGCTCGCACAATCCCTTCTCATGTGGTCCATGCTATCGCACCACACGCATCTAAAGGGTTCTTTTCCTTTAGGGCCCCGACGATTCATGTTGGCTAGAGTGACCTTCTCGAACTTCTTCGCTAGCTCTTCAATGATGTCGTCATCAATCTTCTTTTCTTCCACGTTACTTTGTCTTGGCGGCTCGACTACTTTCGGCGGTCTTGCTTTCTCCGTGGTAGTCGGTCCCGTCAAGTCGGTGTCATCAACCCATTGGCGACGCTTGTCGAGCCTATTGCATGCCCGCGTCACCGCGATCCAATCCGCTACGAGCCCATTTGCTTGGGTATCATCTTCGACAAGAGTCCCCAACTCCCGTCTATCCTTTATGTCCACGGCCTTCAAGAAGTACAAAGTCTTGTCCTCTTCAAGCAACACTTGGTCCGTATTGGGGAGACGACTAAACATCTGGCCGAATTCGTCGTACACCCTCGAGACGCTCATCTTCTTATTCTTCTTCTCTATCCACTTCATCAGGGCATGTCGAGTCATCCTCGTTGAGTCTTCAGTCACGAACTCTGCTAGTATCGTTTTCTCGAACTCGGACCACGTTGTCTTACCTTCTTGAAGCTCGATGACGCGTCTTTGGATGTTGTTGGCGACAACTCTCTTGAAGCTTGCGATTTGACGTGCCTCGGACACGTCCCTTTGATTCATCTCCCTTCTATATGCATCAAGGAACTTCGTTACGTTCCTTCCATCGAATTGGCCCTCGAGCTCTACGACACGATCGACAACCTTCTCCACACTCGCATCGTTGTCCCGAGATCTCATCATTTGCTCGACGATTAGCATCATCCTTTCGAGCTCTCCCGCTTGGTTGCTTGAGGACGCCATCTCCAAGTATTAATCTCAACTTGATCCTTCCTACCGCTTCGTTCACGTCGGGTTCACCAAAAATGTCGCGAAGATGCGCGTGCGAGCGTGCTTGGCTTGAGCGGGACCACCGGGGTCTTGGACCATGGAGGATGTCCGTCAAGGTATTGAGATGTGGACGATGTGAATGTAAGATTGGAGGAAGACCTATTACACTTGAGAAGATTGAAGATTGTACACTTTCAGAAGTAGATAAATAATTACAAGATAGATGCGAAGAAGAAGAAATAGAAGCTTATATTATTGATGGTGATGATGATGGTCATATCATATTGAGCCCCCCCTCCTGAGCGGAACCGCCGGGGTTCTGGACCAGAAGGATTTAGAGTCGATACAAGCTTTGGCGAGAAAGTACTTAAGATAGATTGGGAAAGAGAGAAGTTGAGATTAAATGATTGAGAAAGATTGATTGAACTTTTTATCTTTGGATTTAAGAAACAAGTTACACCATCAATTTGATAACGAATTTCTTCTTCTTAATTTCATAATAAAAAAAAACCGTGTTTTTTCTTCTCCCCCTTCCCTCTTTTATAGATGCTCTCATGCATATGATGTATGTGAGGGTACAAGACATGCATAAATTGCATGTTTTCCATTTGGCGCTTATGTATTACATGTGGTGCATGATAACCATGTCACTCATTTTAGTTCTCATGTATGAGAATTTACATGTAAAAGTACAATGATAGAAATATAATTTCAACTAAATAGCATGGCTTAATGGTAAGCCAATTGACTCTTAACTTGGAGGTGCAAGGTTCGAATCCTTACTTGCCCTCCTTGTATATGTAAATATGTATATATATTTATATATTTATTTATCTAGTCGCCGGATGCCGTCGGTTACCGGTGCGTCGCCGCATACCGTTGTCGGATGCCGTCGGATCACCGGCTCCATCGCCGGTCCGGTTTTGGTTGGCCAAAACCCTTTACGAGTAGCTAGCCCACCTCCACTCTTAGTTCAAGTTACCTTGAACTCTCTATGCTCCACACATAGACACAAAGATAATATCTTTTGCTCCACGTTATATATGATGAGAGCTGTATTTGTTGTGCCTATGTGGGATATCTCACAATTTTCTCCTTTCCTTTTAAAAACTTTATACCCTCATATCTTGACATTTAGTTGTCCGTTTCTCGTGTAATAAAGTGCATTCGAAACCTCCATCATTTTGTTCTTAGATATTAAATTTATTTAAAATGTTATCTTCACAATTATTGTATTATATGATTCATACTCGATTTCGTACGTTTTATGGGATTTTCACACTATTGCCGAAAATCTTCACGACACCGTGTGTTGTATTGCCTTGCATCATGTGTACATGATCACATGCTTGGCTATATTCGAGAGATGAAAAAGCCCAAAGAAGCGTGGGGAAATCTCAAGAAGATCTTGGCGGCCAATACGGTTTTCTGCAAGCTCCAGCTTCGTTAGGAGTTGAATGACATTCAACAAAGGGACATGTCAATCGGCAGCTACGCCTTGAAGATCAAGGAGTTGTGCGATGCCCTCGGATTCATCAATGTTGGAATTGAGGACGAAGAAATGATGCAGATATGCCTCAGAGGCTTAGCTCCTCAATTCAGCGCAATAAGGTCTATCGTCCTCGCAAGAGAGAATCCTCCCACCTTTTTCGATCTCCAGTCAATATTGCTGGTTGAGGAAAATCACGCCCGACAAAGGAGCAACGCACTAGAGGGTTAGATGCTCTACTCTCAGTTGGATGATAGAAGAAATTTCGGCCATGGAAATAGAGGTCAATTCGGACAAGGCCATCACGATCAGCAGACCGAAGAGCATAACTCCCACCAATGGCAAGCGGACAGGAACAATCCCTGAGAGTTAGGCAGAAGGGGGAGTCATCACGCCAAACCAACCAATCATGATAACCCAATCAAATGCGGATACTGCAGAAAACTCGGTTACTACGAAGAGGAGTGCCGAAAGAAGAAGTGAGAGAGTCGTCTTCAACCAGCCTACAGCTCGCAAACTACGCATCGAATTCCGACTACGACAATCGTAGCGGAAGGTTCACGAATTGCACATCGAATTCCGACTACCACGATTGTAGCGGAATGTTCATGATGAGGCACAAAGTGCACTCAATGGCAGCACAAGGTGAAACAAGCACCACACCCTCAGAGAATGTATGGTTTATTGACTCGGGAGCATCCAATCACATGACGTCTCATGAAGATTGGTTTTGAGAATTACGAAAACCCGAACGTCCTGGATATGTTGAGACAGGAGATGACACGACTCATCCAATACAGCATATCGGGAACGTCCCATTCGGAAACGATGGCAAATAAACCTACGTCAAGAACGTATTGCATGTTCCTACCATCACGAAAAACTTGGTCTCGGTTGGCCAGATTGTTGAACAAGGAATGCAAGTACGATTCAACAATGATGGGTGGTTTATCGAAAGAGGCAATCAAGTCGTAGCTCACAGCTGTCGTGAAGGCCGTATGTTTGTCCTCGAATTGAACGAGGTAAAATCGGCCATGTTTGCAAAGGGCCTCAAAGTCGAAACCGACCTAAACTTGTGGAACAAGAGAATTAGTCACATCAATCTCTAGAAGCTTCAGAACATGCAATCAAAAGGTGCACAACCTCATGAACAGGTGCACAACTTCGGGAGTACACGATGCAAACCCCCATGAGAAGTTTCTTGGTAAGAAGCCGGAATTATCACATGTTCATATTTTCGGCTCAATCGCTTATGTGCATATTCCTGATGATATGCGACAAAAGCTCGACCCAAAGTCAGAGAAATGTATCCTCGTGGGGTACTCACTCGAACAGAAGGGGTACAAATGCTACAGTCCATCCACCTGAAAAGTTCAAACAAGTCGAGGTGTCGTTTTCGACGAGTCCGCATCCGGGTACACACCAGAGACAACTTCAACTCCGACTCCGCTCGACCTGGAATACGCCGAAATAGAGGCAGAAGCCGAAGATCGACTTATGCGCATGTTCGACGAAAGTCCAATCATGACCCGAATAAGTGGGCCACAAGAACCTCTGAGTGATCAAAGCACATCTTAGTTGAGTCCGAAGTTGGACAAAGGGAAGGCGAAAATGCCGGAGTATGAAGACGATCACTTCAACGGCAATGAATCGACTCACTCCTTGGATAGTGTGTTCGAAGGCCTTGACATCCGGACAAATGGAGCGAAGAAAGCCTTAGTATTTGCAAACGAGAAGCTCCACCGATCCACCCGTGAAAAGAACCCCATAAGCCGATTCGGCTACAACGATTACATGGCGTATCATTACGCCTTTATGATGAAGGTAGCGTCAATACGGGAGCCAGAAACCCTTTCCGAAGCCGTAAAGGATCCGCGATGGGTTGATGCGATGAATGAAGAAATGCAAGCCCTATGCAAAAAACGAGAAATGGGATCTCATTCCTCACATTCTGCACAAGAAAGTGATTGGTTGCCGATGGATTTACAAAGTGAAACACACTACCGACGGCTCCATAAATCGCTTCAAAGCAGGGCTCGTTGCGAAAGGATACGCACAAACACACGGAATGGACTACAAAGAGACCTTTGCCCCAGTGGCAAAGTTGATAACTGTGCGAACCGTGGTTGCAATCGTAGCAGCAAAACGGTGGCACCGCCATCAGATGGACGTGAAGAACGCCTTCCTCCAAGGGGAAATAGAGGAGGAAGTGTACATGATCCAACCACCCAACTTTGAATCGCGCAATCATCTGAATGCCGTGTGTCGACTCAAGAAGCCACTCTACGGCCTCAAACAAGCACTGCGTGCGTGGCATTCGAAGATCACATAATATCTTCATCAAATCGGATTTCGAATGTCAAAATCTGATAATTCTCTATACATCCGAAACGAGTCAAATAGCCCAACCGTCATCATCCTATATGTGGATGATTTGTTCATCAGAGGAAAGGAGCTCGCCGAGATTAACAAGGTCAAATCACTTCTCTCTAGCAGATTCGAAATGAAAGACCTACAGGAGCTCCATTACTTCTTAGGCATCGAAGTAATTTGGACACACCAGTCGGGATAATGATCTCACAACGACACTACGTCCTCAACTTACTCTACAAGTTCGGCATGACGGAGTGCAAACCTATGTACACCCCGCTTGACCGTAATCTCAAGATTGATGTTGATTCCAAAACAGTCGAGTGCGAGCCAACTCAGTATCGCCAATTGATCTGCAACCTCATCTACCTAACCATTACGCGACTAGACCTCAGCTATTCAGTCAGCCTACTTAGCCAATTCATGTAGAATCCGCGAAACCTTAATCTTGATTGCACTAAGAGGGTACTTTGGTACGCCAGTGGTACGATGGATTACGGCTTCAGATACAGGTCAAATACGATAATTCGACTCGAAGGGTACACAAACGTGGATTGGGCAGGTTATAAAGCAAATAAGCGGTCAACATCAAGATTCGGCTTCTCCCTCGGCAGTGGAGCAATCTCATGAGGTAGCAAGAAGCAACCGACAGTCGCACTGTCGAGCACGGAGGCCGAATACAAGGGCGCGGCGGTCATCGCGTGCGAAGCCGTATGGCTCAAGCGTATAATGAAGGATCTGGGCGTACCCATCAATGATCTGATTCGTCTATACTGTGACAACATGAGCAGTATCTACCTGGCGCGGAACCCCGTATTCCACGTGCGGACTAAGCATGTCGAAGTGCACTACCACTTCATCCGCGAATGCGTGTGGAACAGAGATATAGACTTACACCACATCAACGCGAATCTACAGGTAGCCGACATTTTGACGAAAACCCTGGGTATCGACAAGCTATGGCAGTTCGCGTTGAACCGTGGCCTATCTATTCCCAACCAGCCGAGCTTGAGGGGGAGTACAAAACAATCAACCGATCGATTGATCGAAGCCGAACAAGGAGTATGCAACTGAAAAGCCGAACAATCGAAGTTCGAAGCATTCCGAAGACCGATTCGAAACAAATTTCGATATCTGGAAGTTGTGTTCGAAGGGGCTTGTTGAGAATCGAACTCAACTTCCCATAGAAATAGGTTTCACACTAGCTCATGGACATACCAGGCTAGTTTTGTAAATTGTAGAAAGAGCCCTTGCCCTAGTTTAGTTGGTATTTAAACCAACCTTTTGTAACTTTGTTACCGTTGGAAGTAATACATAGTTTTCTCATCTTAAGACTCTCTCTCTCTGTGTTTCTCATAAGTGCTCTCTCTCTCTCTCTCACACACACACAAACAGAGTCCTACTGCTGCATATAATCACTTTCCTTTCTTTACAGATTATAGTACAAACATTCACAAATACAAGTACCGATCATTATCGGTACCACACTCCCTCTCTTTATGTCCTAGCTCCCAAAACAATATATATGCTTTCTCCTCTTCCCCCTCTTGTTCTAAAACACTCGGCATATATATATCTAGTCCTCTATGCTCGGCACTTTACAACCATTCCTCCTTAATACTTGGCTCCCTTTGTTCGGTTGTTAGTGCTTGGCTCCCTTTGACTCATTTCACACAATGCTTGGCTCTCTTTGCTCTTTTCACACCTTGTCCCACTTGTCCCATCGGGTAACAAAAGGCAACGATATGATAAAGGAGGAGATAAGATGAAGCTTGAGGCAACAGAAAGATGTAACTGAACTTGTGTATAAGTAGGAACAGTAAAAATAGGGATTTTCTGCAGGTCGCGAACGATGCAGCAGGTAGAAAACGAGTAGGTCGCGGGTGGCGCAAACTGTGCCACCACAGTGCGAGTTGGTTCCACCACGAGCAGGAGGTCGATGGTGGATCAGACACATGTTCCATATGTGGCTGGACCGTATATGCGTACAAGGGAGTCCACTGTACCCCCCCAACTTTTGCCTCAGGGTGAAACCATGTGAATGGAAACACTATTATAACTAACATGTAGCAAAAATGACCACAACTAAGTAGTTTTTTTATAGCTAAGTTTTAGTGGGAAAATCTTAAACAGACATATAATTTATCATGGGGATGGAAATATTACCATTTATGGTCCACAATTTAGTTGGTCTTTATTTGAGATCACATTCTAATAATACCTAAAATTGCCAAAATATGCAAATTACATGTAGCTTTTTGCATAGCTAGTTAGTTATGTCAAGGACACAACTAATTGTTCACATTCCCATGCTTTCACCCCTCATCTATGTGATGAGCAAGTCGACCTTGTGTTGTCGGAGGAGGATAAAATCACAGTTTTTGGAGAGGTACAACGTTTACAAGTGTTTTCTTTGGTAGTGCAGGTATAAGGTGCAAGATTGAATAGATCAGAGCTTCGACATACTTTGTACGCCGCTTTTTCGGAGGAAACGGATAACATTGTCAACATTCAATTCATGTCTCGAGGATGCTACCATGTGGAGTTTGCCAATGAAGAATCTGTCACAAAGCTATTGGCAATTAAGGAGGCAGGAGTGGAAGGTGCGTGGTTATCTTTTCATAAATGGTCGCATAATATTAAGGTAGATGAGATATTACAGGATCAAGAATCTAGTATGGTTTTTACGGTAATATTTCCTGGATTGAGGAAGGAATGGAGGAATGTTCTTCCTCGTATTGGGGCTTTGTTTGGTAAGGTTATTGTTATGCGTAACGGACAGGATTATGGAATAGACCGAGTGGGTGGGGCCCCTGCAGTTCGGCTAATCTCACCAAGATCTATCCGTTTGCCGACAACTATATCTTTACCCAATCTACTTATAAATAAACCATTGGTTGTACAAAAGGTATATTATCTAGGTTTGCCTGATCAATGTTTTGTGTGTTGACAGTTTGGGCATTTAGGTTGAGATTGTCAAAAGAGACGCTCGAATGTCAATGTTGATGTTCATCCAACTACTCGACAAAATGTTAGTAAAGATGGCTGGTCCACAATGTCTACTAAACATGTTTTTAAACCGACTAATAAGATAGTTAATCCACTGTTACTACTTGAGGCTAATCCTTATCAATCTTTACAGACATTTGAAAAGGAAGCAGGGAGTAGTAAAGTGGATGGTGGTTTGTCCCTCCCAGTTGGCACAATGGAGCATCAGCTAGAACATAATACAAATAACATACCTTTTAAGGTGCAAACGGTAGAATCTTGTTCTAAGGTTAATAGTCAATTGAGTAAGGACAAACAATTGGTTTTACATAAAGTACAACAAGATAATAGGTCCATAGTATTGAATGAGCTTACAACAAAGGAAGTGGTCAAGGTAGACATATCACATACGGATATGGATTGTGGCAATATAGCGGTTTCTATAGCAGATAAACATTTGCCAGTGCGTGCCCATAAGTTGTCCGGAAAAGACATTTGGTCAAATAGGAGACAATTAAGGGCCATGGAGGATGGAAGGGAAGGTAGAGAAGGTGCACTAGCCGAAAGGAGAGTAGGAGGGCAAAACATGAATGATGAATAGGTTAAATCTTATTTCATGGAATGTAAGGGGCTTAAGAGGTAGACATTGTTGTAAGGTAAGGAGTGTTTTCCGCCATCATCTAATGAAATCTTTGATAGGTAGGATTGATGTTCTTCTTATTCAAGAGTATCATTTAAATGAACAAAGAATTAAAAAATATTGAAATTTGTTACCAGGCCAGTGGAAACAATTCTGGGTGCCTGCAACTGGGGATAATAGTTTGAAAGCAAGTCTTTGCATAGCAATAAACGATATTTGGTGGTCTGCTTTCTCACATTACGGAGTTTTGGCTTGTGGTAGAGGACATTATATAATTCTTCAAATTAGTTTAAAGAAGTGGGGTTTATTGAATATTTATGCACCGAATCATGCAAGAGATAGAATGGCATTTTGGAAGAGCATAATGCCATAGTTACCAGCTGTTGAACATTGGGCAATTGCGGGTGACTTTAATATGTTGGAGGATGGGTGTGATAGGTTAGGAGGCACATTTCAACCATTATTTGGTTCAAAATTATATGAATGGGAACATTTGATCTTCTCTTTAGGTTTAATGGACTTGTGACATGTGTCTTCCTTTGAACGCATGCAAGATTCCTTAGCTTATTCACGTTTGGATAGAAAACAATCACATACCAATTTGTGTAGGTTAGATAGATTTTATGCAGATAAATTTTTGTGGGACAAAGGAGGTTCAATTGGAATTTTACCTTCATTTTCCTTTTCTGATCATGAATCACTTCGTTTAGTTATAGTCTTGCAGGAGCAACATAGAAATTCTAGGTTTAGAATCCCGAATCATGTGTTTCTTAGCCAAGATTGTGTTCTTAGTGTGCATAATATCTGGAACAAATATGACTATTCATATGATTATGCACTAGCTAGTGTTCAAAAGGCTATTAGTGAAACACAACAATTTTTTCACTGTAAAGCTAAACAAGTATTTTATGAGTCTTGTACTAAAATAGGAAAACTTCGTAGAACATCTGCAAGAGAGAAGACCATATTCAAGGTATATAAATTCCCGAGTGATACAAGTAGGGAACCAGATATTGGAATTACAAAAGATTTCAGTAGATTTTAATTATCATAATATATCGTCTACATGGGCAGAGTCGGGAGATAAAGTAAATAAACTGTTTTTTGCAGTGCATAATCGTCATAAGACAATTGTTAGGATTTCTCGGTTAAAATGTCAGGACGGCTCTTATACCATAGATTGTAGTCAGATGAGGCAAATAGCCTCAGATTATTATGAGACTTTGTTGAAAGCTAGATCATTTTCTACGGATGATTTGATTAAAAGGGACATCATATGGTCAAAGATTCATAAGAGGGTATCTGTACAACTGATAGATTGTCTTTTACAACCGCTAAATTCTCAAGAGGTTCTTAAAGCTACTAACGCCCTTGCAAAAGATGTTTGTCCGGGCTTGGATGGGTTGGGAGTCTAGTGGTATATCCAATATTGGGATTTGATAGGTGATGGATTGACCAAAGCCTACCAAAAGATATTAGATTCGGGAAATATGCCACAAGAATGGAAGACGGGTTTAATTTATATGATCCCTAAATCAAGTGGACAACTAGAAGAGCTTCAACATTGGAGACCAATTACCTTGTTGAATGTTATTTATAAAATATTAGCAAAAACATTAGCTAGAAGGCTACAACCTTATTTGTCGGAACTGATTCATGATTCTCAGACTGGTTTTATGCAAGAGAGAAGTATTTTTGATAACATTATTCTCTTTTGGGAAATGGTTGCCTTTGCGGAATTGCATAAGCAAGATTTAGCGGTGTTATTTCTTGATTTTGAAAAGGCTTATTACAGAGTGGACTGGGATTTTCTGGAGGGAACATTGGTTAGGATGGGTTTCCCAAACACATGGATACGAGGAGTATCAGCATTATATCGTAATGCGTATAGCTCTCTTTTATTTGCAGGGGATGTTGATAGGAGATTCCCGATCTCAATATTAGTAAGACAGGGATGTCCACTTCCTCCTTTCCTGTTTTTATTAGTATCTTAAACATTTTCTGTACATCTAAATTCTCAATATGTAAATATTAAAGGGTTAGCACTACCATTGTCATATGCTACTGTGGATAGCGAGTTTGCTGATGACACAACTTTATATGTTTAGGCCTCACGATTAAATTTGGCACATGTGCAAAAGGCTGTGGATGATTTTTCAGATGTGTCGGGTACATTGATAAATTGGGAGAAGTCATCAGGTTTTTTGGTTGCTCCGGGAGATCTGCTAGTTAATGTGCCTTCTTCAGGATTCACATGGATACCTCAAGGTCAACCCATTAGGTATTTAGGCTGTAGAGTGGGCTTGGGATTAAAGGCAGAGGATATGGTTGCACCCATGTTATTAAGATTAAGGAATAAGCTAATATACTGGAATAAGGAAAAGCTATCCTTAGCAGGACGTATAGTTGTAGCTAATTTGATGCTTTTGTCCTCGATTTGGTATATAGCATCTACATGACTATTTTCGAGGACAATAATGCTTAAAGTTCAACGCCTAATACGGAATTTTATTTGGGGGAACAATGTGTCTGACAATTCGGTAGCAAAGGTCGCTTGGACGGTTCTTATACAATCTAAGCGGAAAGGAGGTCTAGGTTTGATTGATCCTTTTATGCAAAGTAAAGCCTTACTTTCTAAACATGTTGTTAGGAGTTTATTGCCAGGAGAGGAGTTATGGAAAAAGCTATGGATTCGGCATTTACATAACGTCAAGCCATCAATGGAACGATAGTCTAATGTTGTATCCTGACGTTTTTTTAATGGAATATTTCTGGCATGGGAAATTATTCGTCAAGCACTTGTTTTCTTGCCACCGAAAACTTATACTCAATTCATGTGTCAACCTTTGGTATGAAACCCTTTATTTACGGATGAAACTGCATGTGTGTTGGGTCTATGACCTAGGTTATCTTGGGCTGCAATGGACAATGGTCCAGCCCGTACAGTTGAGGATTGGATAAACTTTTTGCAGACATCGGCTCATGACCGAAAGAATAGGTTGTCTAGTTTAAGAGGGGCAAACATAATGGTAGATCAATTGTCCATGGTGTATCAGGTCACAATACCAACTTTGCAGCTCGATCATTTTCAAAGTTGGTACGGTATGTTTTTGACACTTATTATACTTATAGGTGCTCGTTTATATCATCAAAATGGCAGCCTTCACTTCTATGAAGTGTTGGATAATGGTAGGTTGGTATTAGTAGATGACGAGTCTCCAATTATGTTTGCTGTGAAGCAGTTACTAGTGTGAGTAATTGCTAGATTGGATAAAAAATTGTTTATTGACCCTAGTCCCATAATTGCTAACTATGCATCTCATATTTGGGTTTTACACTCTAGACCACTTGTTGATCTGCAGTGGGATCCTCCAGATTATGGTTGGAAATTGTCCATGCCTAATAATTCCATTAAGGTTCTCCCATTCTTCACATATTCGGTGGCATTCGGGAGAAACTTTATGTTGAGTCAGATTGAGCCAGTACTTGTGGGAAAAAAGTATTGGGAGGAAGGTAATGTATCATCTACTCATATGATGATGTTTTGGAAACAGTTTTGGTCAATTAAATGTATGAACAAGATATTACACTTTCGTTGGTTGATGATTCATTATGCGTTGCCAGTAGGTGATTTGATGAGGGGATCTGTAGCTAATCGGTCATATGTTATGTGTGGTTATGTATGTGAGTCATTGCATCATGTATTTTGGGAATGTGTTGTCGCAAATTTTTTTTGGTTTAGAATGCTTAGGCTACTAGGTCGTAAGTATAGGTCGGGGATTTTTACGTGGGGTGCAGTCTTATGGGGAAGGTTAGATCAACAAATGACTTTCTATCATCATCATTCTTCTTCTTTGTCATTACGTGTCAGAATTTTGCAGGTATACTCTACTTCAACCTCCTTCCAGGGAATCAAGTTTTTCTCCCATAGTCACGTCTTGCAAATTGTCTCCTCTTTGGTTTTATGGGTTCTTTGGAAAGCTAGGTGCTCCAAGCTATACAATGATGAAAACATTCACATCGTGGATCAGGTTAAGTCTTTTTGGGACTTATTGGTACATACAATTAAATGTGAATATGATAGTTATAAGGGTTCTGGACACAAAACTAATAAGAAAAGAATGAGAATTCGTAAAGTTTGGTCATCTATACCTATTATGTTGAATGAAGGCGCAGATGTCAAGTGGAACTATTGTTGAGAACTGAACTCAACTTCCCATAGATAGGTTTCACACTAGCTCATGGACATGTTGGGCTAGTTTTGTAAATAGTAGAAAGGGCACTTGCCCTAGCTTAGTTGGTATATAAACCAACGCATTGTAACTTAGTAACTGTTTGATGTTTTATGTTTTGATGTATTTTTGGTTAATACACAATTTATTTCCATCTCTGTCTTAAAAGCTCTCTCTCTCTCTCTCTCTCTCTCCCTCTGTTGCTACACACACACTCTCTTTCATCTTCCGCTGCATTACAACCACTCTTCCTCCTCATTTCTTTACATGGTATCAGAGTGTGTGGTTGCCTGATCAAGCATTTTCGATTGTGTTGTGCTGCATGCCGACGACCAACAGAACCAGCCCATCGACAGACTCGAAGAAGCCACCATGAATACTCACATGGGAAGCGCTCTTCCTATTGAGAAGCTCAACTGAACGAACTTTGCATCTTGGGAATACAAGATGCATCAATACCTTGTCGGACAAGGCTACTGGAGCTACATTGAAGGAGCTCACGAATCACACCCCAACCCAACACACACCGACTATCCCGCTTGGGAGCAGGCCGCAAGCCATGTGTTGTATTGTCTCACATCATGCGTTCATGATCATATGCTTGGCTACATTTGAGAGGCTAAAACACCGAAGCAGGCATGGGAAAACCTCAAGAAGATTTTCGCAGCCAATACGGCCGCACAAAAGCTCCAACTTCGTCAGGAGTTGAACAATCTTCAACAAAGGGACATGTCAATCGACAACTACACCTTAAAGATCAAGGAATTGTGTGATGCCCTTGGATCGATCAATGTTAGCATTGATGACGAAGAAATGGTGCAGATATGCCTCGGTGGCTTGGCACCGCGTTTTGACGCAATAAGATCGGTCGTTCTCGCAAGAGAGAATCCTCCCTCCTTTTTTTATCTCCAATCATTGTTGCTAGTCGAAGGGAATCACGTGCGTCAAAGAAACAACGCACATGAAGGACAAATGCTATACTCGAACTTTGATGGAGGAAGAGAACAAAGTCGTGGAAGGAGAGGTCGATTCGACCAAGGCCGACACAACCAAGAGTGTAACTCCCACCAATGGCAAGCGGACAAAAACGGCCCCAGAGAGTTCGGTGGAAGGGGGAGTCATCATGCCGGACCAAGCAACCATAGGAACCCAGTTGAGTGCGGGTACTGCGGAAAACCCAGCCACTACGAAGAGGAGTGTCGGAAGAAGAAGCGTGAGCAAGGCCAACAAATAACAAATTACGCCACGAACTCCGACTACGGTGACCGCGGCGGAATGTTCATAATGAAGCACGAAGCGCACTCAATGTCCGCACTTGTGTCAACTACCGCTTCCACTCCGAACAACATATGGTTTGTCGATTTGGGAGCATCCAATCACATGACATCCCATGAAGATTGGTTTTGGGAACTACAGAAGCCCGAACGTCCCGGATATGTCGAAAGAGGAGATGACACGACTCACCCCATACAACATATCGGGAACGTCCCATTCGGAAACGACGGCAAATAGACCTACCTCAAGAACGTGTTGCATGTCCCCACTATTACGAAAGACCTGGTATCGGTTGGCTAGATTGTCGAGCAAGGAATGCAAGTACGCTTCAATAATGATGGGTGCTTCATCGAAAAAGGCGATCAAGTCATAGCTCACGACCGTCGTGAAGGCCGTATGTTCATCCTCGAATCGAGCGAGGTAAAGTTGGCCATGTATGCAAAGGGCCAGAAAGTCGAAACCTACTTGAAACTGTGGCACAAGAGAATCAGCCACATCAATCTCCAGAAGCTCCAGAACATGCAATCGAAAGGAGTTGTAATCAGACTCCTGAACTTTACCGCAAAGGAGATTACGAGCGTATGTGAAGCATGTCAGTTCGAAAAGCAACGCCGTCACCCATTCCCTAATGAGCAGAATGTGAAGAAAGGGATCCTGGGTGTAATACATTCAGATGTATGGGGACCATCCTAGACAACAACATTCTGCGGATGCCGATACTATGTCACGTTGTGAAGAAAGGGATCCTGGATGTAATACATTCAGATGTATGGGGACCATCCTAGACAACAACATTCGGCGGATGCCGATACTATGTCACGTTCATCGACGACTTCTCCAGGAACACCTGGATCTATCCGATGAAGCAGAAGAGTGAAGTGTTCAGGCACTTCCAGAAATTCAAGGCCGAAGTCGAAAAAACCACGGGTCGGCATATACGCTATCTTCAATCAGATGGAGGCAAAGAATATTTTTTGGATGAATTTTGGGCATATCTCTGAAAAGAAGGAATCTGACAAGAGTTCTCGTGTCGACACACGCCTCAGCAAAAGGGCGTAGCAGAGCGTAAAAATCGCCATGTAGTAGAAGTCGCACGAGCCATGATGAACGAGAAGAACCTGCCGAAATCATATTGGGCAGAAGCGGCAAATACGGTCGTATATCTCATGAGTACAACCTCAGGAGTACACGATATAACTCCGCATGAGAAATTCTTCGGAAAGAATCTGGACTTGTCACATGTTCAGATTTACGGTTCTATCGCCAACGTACATATTCCCGACAATACACGGAAAAAGCTTGACCCAAAGTCGTAGAAATGTATCCTCGTAGGATACTCAGTCGAACAGAAGGGGTACAAATGCTACAACCCATCTACCCATAAGGTTCGAACAAGTCGAGACGTAGTCTTCGACGAATACGCATCCTGGTACACACCAGTGAATACTTCAACTCCAACCCCGCTCGACGCTGTCGTGAAGATCCGTCACTACGCGCGGATCGTGGGGCGGAACCGCCGGGGTTCTGGACCGGAAGGATTCAAAGTCGGTACAAGCTTTGGTGTAAGCTTTAGCGAGAAAGTACTTAAGATAGATTGGGAAAGAGAGAAGTTGAGATCACACGATTGAGAGAGATTGATTGAAGTTTTAACTTTAGATTTAAGAAACGAGTTACACGATCAATTTGATAACGAATTTCTTCCTCTTAATTTTCATAAAAAAAAACCGTTTTTTTCTCCTCCCCCTTCCCTCTTTTATAGATGCTCTCATGCATACGATGCATGTGAGGGTACAAGACATGCATAAATTGCATGTTTGCCATTTGGCACTTAAGTATTACATGTGGTGCATGATAACCATGTCACTCATTTTAGCTCTCATGTATGAGAATTTACATGTAAAAGTACAATGATAGAAATATAATTTCAACTAAATAGCATGGCTTAATGGTAAGCCAATTGACTCCTAACTTGGAGGTGCAAGGTTTGAATCTTTACTTGCCCTCCTTTTATATGTAAATATGTATATATATTTATATATTTATTTATCTAGTCGCCAAGCGCTGGTTACTTGTGCGTCGCCGGATGCCGTCGCCGTATACCGGTGCCGTCGCCGAATACCGGTGCCATCACCGGATGCCGTCGGTTACCGGTGCCTCGCCGGATGCCGTCGCCGGATACCAGCTCCATCGCCGGATGCCGTCGGTTACCGGTGCCGGATTGCCGCCGGATCACCGGCTCCATCGCCGGTCCGGTTTTGGTTGGCCAAAACCCTTTACGAGTAACTAGCCCACCTCCACTCTTAGTTCAAGTTACCTTGAACTCTCTATGCTCCACACATAGACACAAAGATAATATCTTTTGCTCCACTTTATATATGATGAGAGCTGTATTTGTCGTGCCTATGTGGGATATCTCACAATTTTCTCATTTCCTTTCACAAACTTTATACCCTCATATCTTGACATTTAGTTGTCCATTTCTCGTGTAATAAAGTGCATTTGAAACCTCCATCATTTTGTACTTCGATATTAAAAATGTTATCTTCACAATTATTGTATTATGTGATTCATACTCGATTTCGTACGTTTTATGGGATTTTCACACTATTGCCGAAAATCTTCACGACATCCACCCCCACCAAACCGCACGTCCTCCGGTACGTGCCAAGAAGAGAAGAAGTGAGATTTCGGCTACGATGATCAATTAGATTCCTCCATGTCTTCATTTTCATCTGGCCTATTATGTTCATCGTCGAGGTAATCGAGGTCAGGATCCTTGTCTTGTCTTTTCTTGAAAAGCTTTACTCTTTTTCCCGCAATGGGTATGACCAACCTTGATCCGTCTAGTTCCGCAAGGTGGTATGTGGCATTATCGTTGGCACTTGTCACCACATATGACCCCGAACCATCTTCTTGCGAACTTCCTTGTTGTACTGTGTTGATTTTCAAGGGTGCTATCGTAAACCAAAACCCAATCCCCTTCTTCAATCTTCTTGGGATGAAGTCGATGCGTGTTGTCGAACCGAACTTTGTTCTTTACTCGGGCTGCCTTCATCATCTTTCGCGCTTTTTCTAAATCTTCAGGTCTTCTTTAAAGTTGCCTTATCCGCGCCGCTAATAATTCTTCTCGGCTCATCTCGTTCTCCTACGGTATCGCTACCCATGAGGCGATCGTCCTTTCGATGGGCATAATCGGCTTTTGTCCATACACAAGCTCCGTCGGCATATACCCTGTCACCGAGCTATGTGTCGTTCTATCGGCCCACAAGGCATAGGGTAATAGTCGTGGCCAATTCCTGACTCGACCGTTGCATGCCCGTACGATGGCTTTAACGATAGGTCCATGCCCTCGCTTGATCTTCCCATTTGCTTCCGGATTATAGGCAGTCGTGAGGGAGAGCTTCACGCCTAGTCTTTCGAAGAGCTCCATCGCTTCGTGGGCGTCCAACTCCCCTCGGTCGGCCACTATCTTCCCTACACATCCATATCGACAAACAACATCTTCAAGTAGAAATTTGCAAACGGCTGAAGTCGTCTTATTTGTTAAGGCTTGTCCTTCCACTTGATTTGTCAAGTCTTCCCTTGCCAGTGCTAAGTACTTCATTTGTCCCACTCCCATTGGCATCGAGACCAGATCCACCATCCATTTGAAGTGTATGGTGAGTGGGTATGTCAGCTTTAACTCATCACGATGACGTATATTTGAATATACTTGGCAAGTTTCGCATGTGGACACGAAATGGAGTACATCTTTGTACATGCTTGGCCACCAGTACTTCTCCTTCAACTTTTCGAACGTCGCCCATGTTCCTCTATGACCTGCCCAAGCACTCTCATGGAATTCGGTCATCAGCATCTCTTGCTCTTCTTTCTTTACCACCACTCGTCGTGGTATTCCTGTCCTTCTTTTTGGATGTCGCCAAAGGAATCCTCCCTTCAAGAAGTATCGGTAAGCTTTCTTTCGGATTCGTAGGGCCTCCTCCTTTGTCAACGAAGCATCTGTCGTCAATGTTCTTAGGAATCTACCGATGAGTAACCATTCTCCTTCGTACTCATTCTCGTTGAAGGCGTGGAGGGTTTGCGTGTCCTGGTGTTCCGCCGACAATCGAGCCATCTTGAAGAAGTCGAGCGCGACATCTTCATCTTCTGAAACCATGTTACTTCCATTTGAAAATCTTGCCCTCGACAGCATGTCAGCCATGGCGTTCTTCTTCCCTGCAATGTGACGGATCTCTGGGTTTAAAGACTTGATGTAGGCGATCCACCTTAGCATAGCAAGATCTGGCGTCGCACATCCCGAGACCATTCCGAGAATTGGGAGACAATCTGTCTCTATTATCACTTCTGACCCGATCAGGTAATCTTTGTCCGTCTTCACTGCTGACACAATACCCCAAAGTTCCCGCTTGACTTGGGCATATCTTTGTTGTCGTTCGTTGAGAACGTTTGCTCCGAACCGGATGGCATATCGCGTATTATCTTCATCTTCTTGGTTGATGACCCACCCGATTCCAGTTGGACTCGTATCTACGGTCACGTAAATTGGTTTCCCTTCGGCATAGTCGGCCTTCCTTAGTGCCGGAGCTTGAAGAAGCAGTTTCTTTAATCTTCGTATCGCCTTTGTGTGCTCATCTCGCCATTCGAACTTTATTCTTTTCTTTAGTAGTCCATATAACGGTTCGGCGACATGAGCGTAGTGAGGAATCCATATATCATAAAATGCGCACGCTCCAAGGAACCTTCGAACCTACGTTTGGTTTTCGCATTCTTCTTTCATGTCTTGGATTGCGTTCACTTTGGATGGCGAGGGCTTCCGGCCATATGCTCCACACAAGTGACCTACCACCAAGATCTCCGGTTGCCCGAATGTGGATTTTTCTCCCGAAAATGTCAAATTCACATCTTTGAGCCTTTGAAGCACCTTCTCGCAATCTTTCATATGATCCGCAACGAACTTTCTACAACCTTCCTTATCTTTCGATTCATCTTTCTCCTCATCCGAACATCCTTTTATCGGAATATCATCCAAGAATAGCATCGGGATGTCCGGAATGCAATCCTTCAAGACTTTATTCATGGCATTCACCATATGAGCCACCGAGTTCGTTGCGCCTTGGGGTAAGGTACACATCCGCACAACCCCGATCGGAGTCCTCATGGTTGTAATGTCCCGACTATCGATCGCCAATTGGAATTGGTCATATCCGGAGTAGAGATCGCCAATGATCCATTCTTCTTCGGCACCGTGAACCACCTATTGGAATAAGGAGCATTCGACGGTTCTAGAATTCCCATACTCACCTTCTCCTTTAAGAGCTCGATCAACTTCGGAAGGTGTGCTCTCGGAACCGGTATCGGTTTCAAATTCCAAGGCACATGAGGCACCGTGAAGATCACCATCGGCTCTATAACCTTTGGGTCGGCGCATCCGATTTCTCGTGGGAAGAATGTGAAAGCCTTCCCATGTCTCTCAAGCATATCGCGAAACATTCGCTCCTCTTCAGGGAGAAGGAAATCCTCCTTTCCAACTCGTAGCTTCCCCTTCGTCTCTTTGGTGAAGACATGACCTATCTTCTTCGGATCTCTTAAGCTTGGATCGTTAGCGAGTTCCTTCATCTTTTGCTAGCTATCTTCCGGTAGCGGAACCGCAACTGGCTTGATCTTCTTATCCACCGTTTTATATTTCGTGTTGATGTCAGCTTCCTTCATCGAGATGCCACGACGATATTCATCGATGATAGCGTACATGTTGACCGAGTTAACCGAAATCATGTGTTGGTTGTGAAGATAGCTCAAGTCCACGACGTCCTCGATTTCGCCGATGGTGTCGTTAAATGAGGCTTCTTCCATAATATGAGTCACGAACTCTCCTTCTTCTATTATATTCTCTTCTTTCAGCATCTTCTCGAATTCTTGTATCCGGCGCTTGTGCTTCCTGTCGGGTAGTACTAGTTTACATGCGCCACTAGGTGTGACACATGTTGCTTCTCCTTGCAATCCACGCACTCTTCTTTCTTGTGGGGTCTTGTGATTGCTCGGACTATTTGTGCCCCATGCTTCAATAGTCCGCTCTAAAAATACGAGGATTTGCCTCCGAGACTATCTCGATTCCTTTCATGATTGGCTCGCACTGTTAGGAATTGGACCGATCTTTGGTTGTCAAGACTCTTTATTCGTGCGAAGGCTGCTCCATTATCAAACACTTTGGTCTCCATCCGAGATGATGTGATATAAGGTTTCCCTAGGATGACAGGATGCGACGCCGATTCTTGTACGAAGAAGTGTTGATCCATCTCCACATCCCCGATCGTGACTTTGACATTGGGACAAGCTCCATACAAATCCTCCGTAGACTTTGTTGCCGCGCGAATCTTCTATCCGTGGTTTGTATTGATTGGCCATCTTCCTTTTTTGTAGAAGTCGGTTGACATGAGGTTGATCTCCGAGCCGTGGTCGATCAAGGCTACCACGGTCTCTTTCTTCTCCCCGATCTTCACCGGCGTCTCCGTTGTCGCTCGTGCCCAATGAGGTCGAGTGTAGTAGCTGTCCACCATATCTTCATCGATTTCGTCTCTTGCCATCGTTATGGCATTTGTTTTTGCTTTTTGCGGCTTCTCTTCTTCCGCGTCTGATTGTTGTCTCTTTCTCTTTACAAGGTCCACGATCGTGTCATGGAACTCCTTCTTCGTAATGCCAAGCAATTCCCTCAAGGACAAAGTTATGTGGCTATCAAGAACTCGTTCTTCGAG
This sequence comes from Azolla caroliniana, assembly GCF_043228905.1. Taxonomy (NCBI): domain Eukaryota; kingdom Viridiplantae; phylum Streptophyta; class Polypodiopsida; order Salviniales; family Salviniaceae; genus Azolla; species Azolla caroliniana. Next base: position 15,138,388 of record NW_028230453.1, read on the forward strand.
AATCTTCTTTAGGTCCGTTGTCTGCTCTATATCCGACCATAGCTTATAGGTAGGTATAGTCCTAGTCCTCCGAGCGGGGTCTTCGACACCAACCTTCACGGGCCGCATTGTTTCTTCAACTCGTATGCTCGGCTCCCCTTTTCGGCTTGATTCTCGTTCCTCCGATTGTAACGGTCGAACCGTCTCTGCATCGTCCTTCTTTTTTGCGTTCCTTGTTTCATGTCTTTTAGATGGGCCTTGCTCTTCTATTCTCTTTCTCTTTTCTTCGACGAACACCTCGTGGTTGTCGCACATCACCTCTGCGAGTATGGTGTTGTCGTCCACCGGATCCGACCACCCGGTTATGCTTTGCACGCTTCGGTCCGCAAGCTCTACCTCGTTCGATGCGATTTTTCCCTTCTTCTCATATTCGAGAACGGAAGTCCAAAACTTTGCTCCCGCTCTAGCAGCTTCAGTCTTGTCTTTCCAGACTCTTATTCCGGCCGATGCAGCATAGTGCATCGCATCCACATGAGTCGCATCGGCATCCTCCATAGATCTCTTCATTCCTCCTCTTCCGAAATTCACCCGTAGGGGTCTTCTAGTCTCGCTTGAGCAGATCATGTTGTCCTCTATGTATACGATATTTTGTCGAATCGCCTCTCGAAGGCTCGCACAATCCCTTCTCATGTGGTCCATGCTATCGCACCACACGCATCTAAAGGGTTCTTTTCCTTTAGGGCCCCGACGATTCATGTTGGCTAGCGTGACCTTCTCGAACTTCTTCGCTAGCTCTTCAATGATGTTGTCATCAATCTTCTTTTCTGCCACGTTACTTTGTCTTGGCGGCTCAACTACTTTCGGCGGTCTTGCTTTCTCCGTGGTAGTCGGTCCCGTCAAGTCGGTGTCATGAACCCATTGCATGCCCGCTTCACCGCGATCCAGTTCGCTACGAGCCCATTTGCTTGGGTATCATCTTCGACAAGAGTCCCCAACTCCCATCTATCCTTTATGTCCACGGCCTTCAAGAAGTACAAAGTCTTGTCCTCTTCAAGCAACACTTGGTCCGTATTGGGGAGACGACTAAACATCTGGTCGAATTCGTCGTACACCCTCGAGACGCTCATCTTCTTATTCTTCTTCTCTATCCACTTCATCAGGGCATGTCGAGTCATCCTCGTGGAGTCTTCAGTCACGAACTCCGCTAGTATCGTTTTCTCGAACTCGGACCATGTTGTCTTACCTTCTTGAAGCTCGATGACGCGTCTTTGGATGTTGTTGGCGACAACTCTCTTGAAGCTTGCGATTTGACGTGCCTCGGACACGTCCCTCTGATTCATCTCCCTTCTATATGCATCAAGGAACTTCGTAATGTTCCTTCCATCGAATTGGCCCTCGAGCTCTACGACACAATCGACAGCCTTCTCCACGCTCGCATCGTTGTCCCGAGATCTCATCATTTGCTCGACGATTAGCATCATCCTTTCGAGCTCTCCCGCTTGGTTGCTTGAGGACGCCATCTCCAAGTATTAATCTCGACTTGATCCTTCCTACCGCCTCTTTCACGTCGGGTTCACCATTTTATTATGTCGTGAAGATCCGTCACTACGCGCGGATCGTGGGGCGGAACCGCCGGGGTTCTGGACCGGAAGGATTCAAAGTCGGTACAAGCTTTGGCGTAAGCTTTAGCGAGAAAGTACTTAAGATAGATTGGGAAAGAGAGAAGTTGAGATCACACGATTGAGAGAGATTGATTGAAGTTTTAACTTTAGATTTAAGAAACGAGTTACACGATCAATTTGATAACGAATTTCTTCCTCTTAATTTTCATAAAAAAAACCCGTGTTTTTTCTCCTCCCCCTTCCCTCTTTTATAGATGCTCTCATGCATACGATGCATGTGAGGGTACAAGACATGCATAAATTGCATGTTTGCCATTTGGCGCTTAAGTATTACATGTGGTGCATGATAACCATGTCACTCATTTTAGCTCTCATGTATGAGAATTTACATGTAAAAGTACAATGATAGAAATATAATTTCAACTAAATAGCATGGCTTAATGGTAAGCCAATTGACTCCTAACTTGGAGGTACAAGGTTCGAATCCTTACTTGCCCTCCTTGTATATGTAAATATGTATATATATTTTTATATTTATTTATCTAGTCGCCGGTTGCCGTCGGTTACCGGTGCCGTCGCCGGATGCCGTCAGTTAGCAGTGCCTTGCCGGGTGCCGCCGCCGGATGCCGTCGGTTACCGGTGCCGGATGCCATTTAGTTGTCCATTTTCTCTTTTCCTTTCACAAACTTTATACCCTCATATGTTGACATTTAGTTGTCCATTTCTCGTGTAATAAAGTGCATTCGAAACCTCCATCATTTTGTACTTAGATATTAAAAATGTTATCTTCACAATTATTGTATTATGTGATTCATACTCGATTTCGTACGTTTTATGGGATTTTCACACTATTGCCGAAAATCTTCACGACAACGCAAATGACATTGAAATAGAAATAGAAGCTAAGGATCAACTTACACAGATGTTAGAAGGCGAAAATGCGGGAATATGAAGATTAGTTCGAATTCGAATCGACCCACTCCCTTGATAGTGAATTCGAAGGCCTTGACACCGGGACAGACGGTGTGAAGAAAGCTTTAGAATCCGCGAACGAAAAGCTACGCCGGTCCACCCGAGAGAAGAACCCCGTAAACTGCTACGGCTACGTCGAGTACATGGCATATCACTATGCTTTTATGATGAAAGTAGCGTCAGTACGGGAATTGGAAACGCTTTCCAAAGCCGCAAAGGATCCGCGATGGGTCGACGGGATGAGTGAGGAGATGGAAGCTTTATGCAAAAACGAGACATGGGATCTCATTCCCCTCCCCCCAAACAAGAAAGTGATTGGTTGCAAATGGATATACAAAGTAAAATACAATGCATTATGGATCCGTGAATCGCTTCAAAGCACGACTCATTTCGAAAGGCTACACGCAAACGCACAACATAGACTACGAAGAAACCTTTGCCCCGGTGGCAAAGATGACAATTGTACGGACAATAATTGCACTCGCCGCAATGAAGGGATGGCACCTCCACCAGATGGACGTGCAAAATGCTTTCCTCCAAGGAGAGTTAGAAGAAGAGGTGTACATGATATAACCACCCGGATTCGAATCGCGTAAGCATCCTTATGCCAACTCAAGAAGCCACTCTACGGCCTCAAACAAGCACCGCGTGCTTGGCATTCGAAGATCACGCAGTATCTTCACCAAGTCGGATTTCGGATGTCAAAATCTAACACCTCTCTGTACATCCGAAACAAGTCGGATTGCCTAATCATCATCATCCTGTACGTGGATGATTTGGTCATTGGAGGGAAGGATCTCGCGGAGATTAACAAAGTCAAATCACTTCTTTCCGGCAGATTCAAAATGAAATACTTACACGAGCTCCATTACTTCCTAGGTATTGAAGTAATTCGGACACTAGTCGGAATAATGATCTCATAACGACACTACATTCTCAACTTACTCTACAAGTTCGGAATGACCAAGTGCAAGCTTGTGTCTACCCCTCTTGATCGTAATCTGAAGATCGATGCCAATTCTAGAACTGCTGAGACTGAGCCGACTCAGTATCGAAAACTGATCGGTAGTTTGATCTATCTGACAACCCTAAACCCTGAGTTATTCGGTCGGCCTACTTTGCCAATTTATGCAGAATCCGCGAAATCTTCATTTGGACTGCGCTAAGAGGATACTTTGGTATGTCAGTACGACAATGGACTACAACGTTATGTACAAGACCAATGCGATCATTCGACTCGAAGGGTACACAGACGCGGATTGGGTAGGATATAAAGTGGACAGGCGATCCACATCCGGATTCGTCTTCTCTCTTAGTAGTGGACCGATCTCCTGGAGTAGTAAGAAGCAGTCGATAGTCGCACTGTCGAGCACGGAAGCCGAATACAGGGGCGCAGCAGTCGCCGCACACGAAGCCGTCTGGCTCAAACGCGTACTAAAGGATCTGGGCGTACCCATCAAGGATCCAATTCGTCTCTATTGCGACAACATGAGCAGTCGATAGTCGCACTGTCGAGCACGGAAGCCGAATACAGGGGCGCAGCAGTCGCCGCACACGAAGCCGTCTGGCTCAAACGCGTACTAAAGGATCTGGGCGTACCCATCAAGGATCCAATTCGTCTCTATTGCGACAACATCCGGATTCGTCTTCTCTCTTAGTAGTGGACCGATCTCCTGGAGTAGTAAGAAGCAGTCGATAGTCGCACTGTCGAGCACGGAAGCCGAATACAGGGGCGCAGCAGTCGCCGCACACGAAGCCGTCTGGCTCAAACGCGTACTAAAGGATCTGGGCGTACCCATCAAGGATCCAATTCGTCTCTATTGCGACAACATGAGCAGTATCTACCTAGAGCGGAATCCCGTATTCCACTCGCGGACTAAGCATATCGAAGTCCACTACCACATCATCTGCGAACGCGTACAAGCCGGAGAGATCGACCTACAACACATTAGTACACACCTCCAGGTTGCTGATATTTTTACGAAAGCTCTAGGCGTCGACAAGCTCGGGCAATTTGCCTCGGACCTTGGTCTCACGACATCAACATTGCCGAGCTTGAGGGGGAGTACGCAACATACGCAACACGGATAGACTACGCAACACGCAACACACAACACGCAATAAGAAACATAAAACAATAAAGTCGGAATTCGATTCCTTAAATCGAAGTACTCCGAAGAAAAAACGACTTTTCAATAGATGGAAGTTGTGTTCGAAGGGGCGTGTTGAGAATCGAACTCAACTTCCCATAGATAGGTTTCACACTAGGTCATGGACATGTTGGGCTAGTTTTGTAAATAGTAGAAAGGGCACTTGCCCTAGCTTAGTTGGTATATAAACCAACGCATTGTAACTTAGTAACTATTGGATGTTTTATGTTTTGATGTATTTTTGGTTAATACACAGTTTAGTTCCATCTCTGTCTTAAGAGCTCTCTCTCTCTCTCTCTCTCTCTCTCGGTTGCGACACACACTCTCTCTCTCATCTTCCGCTGCATTACAACCACTCTTCCTCCTCATTTCTTTGCAACTATGTCTTGTTGTCCATAGGCCAGAAATGTAATTACAAAATATGTAAACTCGCCGGTAGGTAGAAAAGTAGGTGAGAAAATAGGTAGAATAAAATTAGTCGAGTTTTGAGCCCCTCACAATCAGTCGACGGCTCGACTCTGTGTAAAGAAGAAAACTATATAAGCCGAGACTTGCATACCTCGAGAGGAGGAAATACCTAGATTATTTAGCAGGATTAATATCGTAGCACTGAGCTCTGCACAAAACTATTTCCGGCCGAGAGTCGTGTACTGTATTCATTGTGAGCTTTCTCATTAATATAAATCTTACTCTTACTGTTCCTTCATCTTTGGATTCTTCCTGTACTCGTAAACGGAGCTACGTCTACGTCTACCGGTTTGTAGCTAGAGTACGCTCCCCGTTCCCCTAACGTCTTCTCGGTGTAGAAGAAGCCTCCACATAACACGACCCCTTGATACCGATAGCCTGTGGCCTCATCGAAGGTGTTTCCTCCATAAACGGTTAACACAATTTGGCACGCCCGGTTACAGTTGTAAGGTCACAACGAACTACATAGGAGGCAAACCTCAGCTGCCATTACGGCGCCCAATCGCATCACACAGTCTCAACCGCCTACCTGATGCCCTGAGCCAGTCGAAGGAACTTCCAACTCGGCGGTCACTGACCAATCTTTCCAGGAACTATCGTAGGCCCACCGGTTGCAATTCCTTGCCACCCGATACCTAGTCGCGAGTTGATTCCGCACCGATCTCCCCACCAAGCCCTCCAGAGGTGACCCAACCTGACCCTAACCCTTTACCGAATTTACCTAAAGACCCGGATCTCGATACCATGCCTTACCCTTACCCACGATATACAAACGGCCCAGATGCGGAATCGCACACCCGTGCTTTCGTGTCCACATGGTAGGCCAACCACTCGACCCAACGGTTATCGGCTACCGAAATCAGGTCCTCCAAAATCGTGGAATTTGCTCTATTGCTCGATGGACCGGCTGCTCGATGGTATTCTCGCCTCGACGTGGGGGAGGTCGCAACATTCCAAGACGTCCGAACAAAGTTTCTAGAATTATTTCACCGCGAAGTTTCGAAGCGCGAACTGCTCCGACAGTTCTTTTCCATGAGCCAAGAACCTCACGAGATGGTTGCCTAGTTCACGATCCAGTTTCAGGATCTCTACCGACAACTGGCCGACGATGTCTCCGCACATCACATTCCAGATACCTTCCTTTCCAGCCTACGAGAGCCTCTACGGACGACTCTCACACTTACCAATTTCTCTAACCAGACAATCGAGAAAGTCATCGTATGCGTCCTCGCCATCGATCAGACACAACATACCACGACTTTCTCTATGGGCTCTTTGCAAAGCACCCTTCCTCCGTAGGACAATCGGTTTTGTTGAGCGGCAAGCTCAACTGGAGCCGGATCGGCTGAATAAGCTTGAGTTGGCAAGCGAGACGGATCGGTAAGCTATGAGCAACCGAGCCGGCAAGCAACAAAGCTGGTGAGCTGGGGAGCCGGTTAGCCGGATCCAATCAGTAACCGGAAGCCTAGTATTAGTGTAGACTACTAGGCAATTGTAGTCTCGTAGTAAGTGTCAGATGCTCGTGTGAGAATTGAAGTACATGGTACTTCTGTCAGTCCCACGAGGACTTGTATAAATAATGCTATTGAGCATAGTTGTATGTACAGAGTGTTTTTATGGTTTTTGAATATAGCCTTGAAGTTCTGCTCTCTCTGTCTCTCCTGTGTACTCTGTGTATTCCCTACCTTCTCTGTTTTCTAACGCTTCCGCAAGTAATCGTTTACATGGTATCAAAGCGCGAGGGTTGAGAACCTCTACAACCAAGAAACGCTTGAAAGCAAACCCTAACATGTCGTAAAACAATAGACAGAGAAGTGATGGATAGAGGGATGGCTAGCTCGCTCCCTGTGGAGAGACTCGACAGATCCAACTATGCATGTTGGTTGTATAAGATGCACCAGTACTTGCTTGGGCATGGCTACTGGAGTTTCATCGAAGGAGCCAACGAAACAACACCTGATGCGGCACATAAGGACTTCCCAGTGTGGGAACAATCGGCAAGCAGAGTGATGTATTGTTTCGCATCCAGTGTCGGAGACCAGTTGCTGAGCCACATCTGAGACGCCAAGACGCCGAAGGAGGCTTGGGGGAACCTGAAGAAGGTTTTCGCCGCGAGCACTACAGCCTGGAAGCTGCAACTCCGACAGGAGTTGAGCAATGTTCGACAGAAGGACATGTCGGTGGCGGATTACATGGCCCGGATCAAAGAGATCTGTGACTCGCTTGCCTCTATCAACGTTACCGTAGAGGAAGACGAGATGGTGCAGGTCTGTCTTGGGGGCCTGGCATCTAAGTTCAGAGCGTTCCGAACGGCTGTGTGTACAAGGGAGAATACGCCGTCATTTTTCGACTTACAGTCGATGCTCCTTGTAGAGGAGAACCACGCTGGTGCGTCAACTAGCGCACCCACTGACAACCAGATACTGTACACGAAGGCGGATCGGTCCCGTGGGCGTGGTTGCTGAGGCGGGTCGGCACGCAACGGAGGCGGCCGGCAAGAGCAAGAACGAAGGCACAGAGAACGTGCCGACAACGGTTCCGGGACTCCCACAGGTAGAGGAAGTCATGGCAACCCCGAAAGACGCCAAGAGTAGTCAGCAACGGAATGTTGGACAAAACAAGCCGATTCGGACAAATCCGGATCTGGCAAGGCCGGCAAGGATGGTCGGCAAAGCTCGCACTACGCGAAGGGATCGGGAGGATCCAAGAATGGTAACGGGCCAGCCTTGGTGATGAAGCACGAGGCAAACTCAATGAATAAGACCACTTCCAAATCAGAGGAAGTGTGGTATGTTGATTCCGGTGCATCGAACCACATGACGAACCACAAAGAGTGGTTCTCATTTTTGGAGAAACCAGATCAACCAGGAGTAGTTGAAACCGGAGACGACATTCCTCACCCAATTGTGCACGTCGGAGAAGTCCCTTTGTGACGGGAACCCAACGTTCCTTATGCGCAACGCTCGGCCACAACCGAGCTTAGAATGATACACAGAAAACGGGAAATAAAACGCGACACAAAGAAGGAGAGAATATACAGGAGGTTTACGTGAGAAAACCCCAAACTAGGGGAAAAAACCACGGTAGCCCACAGGCTGCAAACTGTCACTATGTAGGAATATACAACAGTGAGTTCACTGAGGCACCGACCTCGTGCTCACAAATCTTCGCCACAGGCGGCAGTTACAACAGAGGCAACAACCTCTTTCTCTCTCTCTCTCTCTCTGTACAGTTACGCACACTAATCTCGTGCAAAACAGAAAATGATAACAACAACTAAAAGTTTGCCCTAAGTCATATTTATACTAATCTGACTTTTCGGCTATTTACAAATATAGCCTCGATGGGCTCTCAGAAACATATTTACGAATATGTCTCTTCCTCCGGTTCTCACCGGTTCTACACCATCCGGCTCTCCGTAGCCGGGTACTCCTCATCCGGTTCACACCGGGCCTGCACCATCCAGCTCTCCGTAGCCGGGTACTCCTCATCCGGTTCACAGCGGGCCTGCACCATCCGGCTCTCCGTAGCCGGGTACTCCTCATCCGGTTTCAGCCAAGGCCTATCGGCCTCGGCCGAGTTTGTTCATCGGCACTGTTCTTCTCCCTTCCCATCCGGAGGGACCTGTCTTGCCGGACTCAAGTCTTTCATTGAGAAGGTCCGGTTGAGAGCCTTCTTCAGCATCCGTATTTTGACTTGGTCCCGTTCGACGATCAACATGTCATCCACGTACAGGAGGAGTATCAAGAAGTCGCCTCCTTCGAACTTCTTCACAAACACGCAGTGATCGGCCTGCGTCTTGTGGTACCCTTGATCGGTCATGAAGGAGTCGAACTTCCGGTAGCATTGTCGAGGAGCCTGCTTTAGTCCGTACAGGCTCTTCTTCAACCGGCATACCAGGTGCTCCTTCCCTTTCTCCACGAATCCTTCCGGTTGTTGCATGTAGATCTCCTTTTCGAGGTCGCCATGAAGGAATGTCGTCTTCACGTCCAGCTGCTCTACCTCAAGGTCCATGCTTCCCATCTGGAGGGACCTGTTCATCGGCACTGTTCTTCTCCCTTCCCATCCGGAGGGACCTGTCTCCCAACACTTTGAGCCACGCTGGACAAAAGGGGAAGCTGATGAACGTATTACACGTTCCGACAATCACGAAGAACCTGGTGTCGGTCGGACAGATCGTCGACCAAGGGATGCAGGTGCGGTTTACGCACCTCGGGTGCTTCATCGAGGAAGAGGGCCAGATTATTGCAAAAGTGCGCAGAGACGGGAGGATGTTTATCCTCGACACCAATGACGTCGGCACCGCTCTGTTTGCAAAAGGACAGAAGGTCAAATCGGACATCGACCTGTGGCACAAGCGGATAGGCCACGTCAATTACCGGAAGCTTCAAGACCTGCAAATGAAACAAGTTGTTTTCGGTTTGCCGAAGTTTAACGGTCAGAAGGCCCAAGTATGTGAAGCCTGCCAACTCGGGAAGCAACACCGGCTTCCATTCCCCACCAAACGTAACCGGAGCCGTAACAAGCTCGACCTTATCCATTCGGATGTGTGGGGACCGGCACAGAATGTTAGTCTTGGCGGGAGTCGATATTTTGTCTCCTTCATCAACGACTATACGCGGCACACATGGATCTACCTCATTGAGCGGAAGAGTGAAGTCTTCGAGTGTTTTCGGAGTCTCCAAAGCATGGTGGAACGGGAATCGGAGAGGAGGATCAAATGCCTGCGGTCGGATGGTGGAAAAGAGTACTTTTCCGGCCAATTCAACAGTTATCTGCAGCAAAAGGGAATTCGGGTAAAGTTCATTTGAAGATACACACCGCAACAGAATGGTGTTGCCGAAAGGAAGAACTGGTCGCTTATTGATGCAGCAAGGGCAATGCTGGAGGAGAAAAGCATGCCCAAATTCTACTGGGCGGAGGCAGTCCGAATAGCTGTCTACATCCAGAACCGGATCGGTGACAAGGTGTCAGCTCACGAGCTGTATTTCGGGCGCAAGACGAATTTGAGACACCTTAAGATCTTCGGTAGCATTGCATATGTGCATGTACCGGAAGAGAAGCGGAGGAAGCTAGATGCAAAATCGGAAAAATGCATCCTAATCGGCTATGCTCAAGAGCAGAAGGGTTATAAGTGTTATAACCCCCGGACAAAGCAGGTCTGAGTTAGTCGAGATGTCGAGTTCGATGAATCGGCATCGTGGTACTCCTTACTGGCTCCAAGTTCCGAATCTGACCCGGTGCCGGTGGATTAGGCTAGTGAGCCTGAACCGGCCCAGGTAGAGGATGATGAAGCGTGGACTCAGGATGAGAGTCTGGAATCGTTTCGGTTGAGCGGGCCAAATGAGAGACTGAGTCAATCTGACTAGTCCGATGAGGAACAGGCGCGTAGTGGAGACTCTGACGTGCACTCCTCGCGCAAGGAACCGAGGCGACGGTTCACGCGCAAAGAGAAGGGGAAGAAGAAGATGCCGGAATTCGAAAACGGCAACGATGAGTCGGATCAGTGTGCATCCGACTCCGGCAAGGAGAAAGGCGGATCTTCGGCAACGAAGACCGAACCGGCCAAGAAGGGCCTCAATCCGGGTAATAGTGAGTTACGTCGGTCCACCCGCCAGAAGGATCCCGTCAAGCGGTAACAGTGAGTTACGACGAGACCTTCGCTCTGGTAGCAAAGATGACGACAGTTTGTGTGGTGCTGGTATCTTCACCAGATGGATGTGAAGAATGCGTTTCTTCAGGGTGATCTTGAAGAAGAAGTCTTTATGACTCAGCCCCCCAACTTTCAATCGGAGATGAACAAGTCGGCGGTATGCCGGTTGAAGAAGTCGTTGTACGTCTTGAAGCAAGCCCCTCGAGCTTGGAATGCGAAGATCACGCACCAGTTGAGTAACATGGGGTTTGTGGCCTCCAAATCGGACTCTTCGTTGTTCATCCGGCAAGGCTCAGCCGGCCCGATATGTATACTTCTGTATGTTGATGATCTAGTCATCACCGGACCGGGTGTTCCAGAAATCAACCGCATCAAGTCCTTGTTGTCAGACGCATTTGAGATGAAGGACCTAGGGGACCTTAATTATTTTCTTGGGATCGAGATGATCCGAACCCCCGACGGCATATTACTCTCACAACGACATTACGTTTTGAATATGCTGTACTGTCATGATATGGCAAGACTCGAACCCATGACCTTATGCTACATGGGTCGAGCTCTTGACCATTACACTATACATTGTAATATGTAGAATATTATTTTCATTTATGTTTTATTATAGAAAATTGATGTATATTCCAGATTTATCTGGAACATTCTAGAAACTTCAGGAGTATTCCTTAGAACACTATAATATGAGGCACAAGGCATTATTTCGAACCAAATCGGTTCAACGCCAATCTTAAGCCTCCTAGCTACTGTACATTTTCTTCACATAATATATTTCTTTTCTTATCATCACTCTCTCTCTCTCTCTCTCTCTCTCTCTCTCTCTCTCCCTCTCACTCACTCTTTCCTTCTCTCGAGAGTTCTTCACCTCTCTTAGTACTAATACTTCTTTTAGTATTAATTCCTTCTCTATCTTAGTACTGTTCTTGACAGTTTGAACCGATTTCCTTCTAACTTCTGTCTCTCTCATTTCCTACTAATCTCTTATTCCTCTTTTCTTTCATCCCATGGCCACTGTTAGCGCTGAAGAATATCAATCTGTTTTCTCGGAATTTCAATGCTTGAAAGAGAAGTTCCATGCTTTGGAACAAGAAAACCAACGGTTGTTGGGGGATCTTCAACAAATTTGCTTAGAAAAGCAGCAAACGCAACAACAACATGGGGATTTTGCGTTACGCGTGCAACAACTCGAAGCAACCATCATAGCGATGCAACAACAAGGGCCCGGAACACAAGGGATTCATAAAGAACCCAAGATTGGCCTTCCCACGAAGTTCGATGGAACGCGATCGCAGTTTAGAGGGTTCCTTAACCAGGTACGATTAGTTATTCAAATGCATCCTTCCCGATATCCCATCGATGCATCACGAGTGGGTTTAGTAGGCACTTTGTTAAGTGGCTCAGCGTTGGCATGGTTCGTTACTCAACAATTTTGAAGAGTTTCTAGGTGAGTTTAAAGCATGTTTCGGAGATACTGACAGCATCAAGACCGCAATCAACAAAATTCGGCGATTACCGTGGTTCGAGTTACATAACCCAGACATAGATTGGAGAACAAGAGAAATCCGGTGTCGACAAATCCAAGGGTCAACTTAGAAGATGGCAACCATTTCGCTACGTCAATTGCGTAAAGAAGGGCGCAAGGACGAAATGTTCCTCTTTGCAATATCAGTAAACCCCTCCAGCACCACTAAAGAAGAATCCACCGTTCAACTTCCCGAGAAGTATCGTCATTACGCCAATGTGTTCGATAAAGTACAAGCCAACACACTTCCTCATCATCGACCATACGATTGCCCCATCGATTTACAATTGGGAAAAGAGCCACCATGGGAACCGATCTACAATTTGTCACCAACCGAGCTGGAAGTCCTTCGGGCCTATATAGAGGAGAATTTGGAAAATGGTTTCATTTGGCATTCGATATCTCCATCCGGCGCGCCCATTTTCTTCGTCAAGAAAAAGGATGGATCGCTTCGTCTCATTGTAGATTACCGTGGCCCAAATAAGGTTACAATCAGGAATAGGTATGCTCTTCCCCTTATCTCAAGTCTTTTAGAATGGATCAATGGTGCCAGGTTCTTCACGAAGATCGACTTACGGGGAGCATATAACCTCGTACGGATCCGACTAGGAGATGAATGGAAGACCGCGTTTCGCACCAGATATGGGCACTTCGAGTATACGGTCATGCCGTTCGGCCTAACTAATGCGCCGGCAGTCTTCCAGCACATGGCTAATGATATATTCTGAGATCTATTGGATGATTGTTTGATCATCTATTTGGATGATCTATTGGTTTATTCAAAGACCCAAGAAGAACATGATTCTCATGTACTATTAGTACTAAAACGACTTCGAGAACATGGTTTGTATGCAAAGCTGGAAAAATGTAGTTTCGGGTGCAACCAAGTGGAATTTCTCGGCTACATCATTTCGTCAGAAGGCATCTCCATGGACCCAGCTAAGGTCAAAATGGTGGTAGAATGGCAGACTTTGCGTTCGGTGCGGGATGTGCAATGCTTCCTAGGCTTTGCCAATTTTTACCGGAAGTTCATACAAGATTACTCAAAGATCGTTCTACCTCTCACACAACTTACCAGGAAGGGACAACCGTTCATCTGGTCTGGAGAAACAGACATGGCTTTCGAGAGTTTTAAAAAGGCATTTACATCGGCTCCAATTCTAGCTCATGTCGATCCGGAAAAACCATTCATTATCGAAGCTGACGCATCGGATTTTGTATTGGGGAGCATTCTCTCACAACAGGGGAATGATGAGAAGCTACATCTTGTGGCTTTTCACTCATGCAAGTTTGACGCCGCCGAAATCAACTACGAAATTCATGATAAGGAGCTATTGGCAATAGTGGATTCTTTTATGCAATGGAGGCATTTTCTAGAAGGATCCTCTCATCCGGTCACCGTATTTAGTGACCACAAGAACCTTGCCTACTTTCAGGATGCTCGTGTGTTGAATCGACGTAAAGCTCGGTGGGCCCACTTCCTCACATGTTTCAACTTCAAAATTACATATCGTCCGAGGAAGCACCAAGGGAAGGCAGATGCATTATCATGGCGTTCGTATCTAGCACCCCATCCCGGCGAGCCAGCTTTCGATAACCAAAAACAAGTCATCTTGGGACCGGCACGACTACAAGCAACACAGATCTTTGACATGCCCATGGATTCCCATGTTATCGATACCATACGCGAAGACTTGAAGACAGATGCGTTCGCCCAAGCTATACTAGCACAAATTGATCCCTCTCGAGCGTCATGTTCACAGTCGCAACCACCAGGTACAGACTATCGGCAATTCAAATACCATGATGGATTACTCTTCTTTAAAAAACTTTTGTATGTTCCTAATGGTTCTTGCTGCCTTCAAGTAGTACAAAACTGTCATGACACATATACAGCTGGGCATTTTGGTAGTACTAAAACATTACATTTAGTACAACGATTATTTTGGTGGCCCTGTATGCGACAATTTGTTGAGGATTTTGTTCGGACTTGTGATACATGCTGTAGAGCGAAAATGCCAAGGCATCATCCATATGGTTTATTAGAACCATTACCAATTCCAAGCAAGCCATGGCAATCCATTGCTCTAGACTTCATTACAGATCTTCCAGTCTCTAAGGGGTTCAATGCGATTCTAACGGTGGTCGATCGATATACGAAGATGGCTCATTTCTTGCCATGTACTAAGGAGATCTCCAGTGAAGACATTGCCGAAATTGTCATGTGTGAAGTATGTCGGCATCATGGACTTCCCGATAGTATCATCAGCGACCGTGGACCCCAGTTCGTGTCAAAATTCTGGAGGCACCTTTTTAACATGCTCAAGGTCACTTGTAACCTCTCCTCCGGCTACCACCCACAAACCGACGGCCAAGCCGAACGAACCAATCAAATGCTGGAGCAGTATTTGCAGTGCTTTCTCAGCTATCATCAGGATGACTGGGCAGATATTCTCCACTTCGCCGAATTTGCCTATAACAACTCTATCCACGCATCCACTAAAGTTACACCATTTTATGCTTATACAGGATGTCACCCCAGGTGGTGTGTACTTGAAACCCCAGAGGTGTCCACAAATCCTTGTGTAGAGGATCGTTTGGAGAGGTTACGCAAGATACAAGCGGATTTATCTACTCATCTCCAACAAGCTCAACAAACACACAAGGTTTATGCGGATCGTCATCGACTCCCATCTAGTTTTAACATTGGAGATTGGGTATGGCTACTCTTACGACACATCAAGACTACTCGCCCATGCGAGAAGTTGGATTATCGGCGATTAGGTCCTTTCCGTATTATAGGAAAGATTAATGATGTCGCTTTTCGTCTTGATCTATTAGGAAACAGGTCCCGCCAAATGGGAAACGAGAAGAACAGTACCGATGGGAAGCGAAACTGGATGAAGAGTACCTGGCAACGGAAGACTCGGTGAGAACCGGATGAAGAGTACTCAACTACGGAAGACCCAGTGAGAACCGGATGAATAGTACCTGGCAAGAGCTGGATGGTGAAGGCCCGGTGAGAAGTGCTCACCGGATGAAGAGTACGCAATGGTGTGTACCCAACCGGATATAGGATACGCAGTCGGAGTGGTGAGCCGGTTTATGAGCAATCCCGGCAAGGAGCACTGGAACGTTGTCAAATGGATACTCCGGTACTTGAAGGGCACTTCAAATATGTGTCTCCAATTCGGCTCCGAAAAACCTCAACTTGACGGTTTTACCGATTCCGACATGTCCGCTGATGTGGATACCAGCCGGTCTACATCCAGGTATGTAATGACACATGCAGGGGGAGCTGTTTCGTGGCAGTCGAGGCTGCAAAAGACGGTTGCGTTGTCAACCACGGAGGCGGAGTGCATGGCGGTTGTGGAAGCCGGCAAGGAAATATTATGGATGAAGGACTTCATCGGAGAGCTCGATATCCGACAAGATGAATAGCGGCTCTATTGCGACAGTCAAAGTGCCATCCACCTTGCTAAGAATGCGGCCTACCATTCCCGGACGAAGCATATCCAGCAAAGGTATCACTGGATCCGAGAAAGAGTAGATGACCAGGAGTTCGCGCTGACGAAGATCCACACGGCCGAGAACAGGTCAGATATGCTGACCAAAGTACTGATACCAGACAAGCTAGATGCATGTTGGAAGCGGATCGGACTAGTAAGACATCCCATGCCGGAGTGAAGGGGGAGTTTGTTAGGAAACAGGTCCCTCCAGATGGGAAGCGAGAAGAACAGTACCGATGAGCAAACTCGGCCGAGGCTGAAACTGGATGAGAGTACCCGGCAAGAGCCGGATGGTGAAGACCCGGTGAGAACCGGATGAAGAGTACCCAGCAAGAGCTGGATGGTGGAGGCCCGGTGAGAAGTGCTCACCGGATGAAGGGACATATTCGTAAATATGTTTCTGAGAGTTCATTGGGGCTATATTTGTAAATAACCGAAAAGTTATATTAGTATAAATATGACTTAGGGCAAACCTAGTATATGTTGTTGTTGTCATTCTTGTTGGCGTATGACTAGAGAGCGCGTAACTGTGTACAGAGAGAGTGAGAGAGAGGAAGAGGTTGTTGCTTCGGTGCTTTACCATTTGTATATTCTGACATAGTGATAGTTTGCAGTTTGTGGGCTACCGTGGTTTTTTCCCTAGTTTGGGTTTTCCACGTTAACATCCTGTGTTCTTTTGTCTTCTCTGTGTCGTGCATCCATTACCCGTTTTCTGTGTTTGATTCATCCTGTGTTCTTTTGTCTTCTCTGTGTCGTGCATCCATTACCCGTTTTCTGTGTTTGATTCTAAGCTCGGTTGTGGCCGAGCGTTGTTCATAGGAGCGTGTAGTTCCTGTCATGATCTACCTCCACAACTTCGGATACATCTGGTGTTTCATAGTTCTCTCCTCGAACCCTATCAAGAGAGCACCATCCCAAGACGTATTACACAGCCTCCACCCCCGATCGAGCTTGAAGATGGACTTGAGTACGAGGTTACCGCCATCCTTGATTCCTAGCTTGTTTGCAACAAGCTCTACTATCTAGTCGATTGGCTAGGATATAGTCCTAGCGAGCGTACTTGGGAACCGATAGAGAATGTCACCAATGCTCGTGCTCTTCTTGAAGACTTTCATCGTCAATATCGAGACAAACCGGGTCCTCAATCCAAAATGACTCGTTACACTCGTCATTTTAAAGGGGGGATAGTGTCATGATATGGCAAGACTCGAACCCATGACCCTATGCTACATGGGTCGAGCTCTTGACCATTACACTATACATTGTAATACATAAAATATTATTTTCATTTATGTTTTATTATAGAAAATTGATGTATATTCCAGATTTCTCTAGAACATTCTAGAAACTTCAGGAGTATTCCTTAGAACACTATAATATGAGGCACAAGGCATTATTTCGAACCAAATCGGTTCAACGCCAGTCTTAAGCCTCCTAGCTATTGTACATTTTCTTCACATAATATATTTCTTTTCTTATCATCACTCACTCTCTCTCTCTCGATCTCTCTCTCCCTCCCTCTCACTCACTCTTTCCTTCTCTCGAGAGTTCTTCACCTCTCTTAGTACTAATACTTCTTTTAGTACTAATTCCTTCTCTGTCTTAGTACTGTTCCTGACATGTACAAGTTCGGCATGACAGAATGCCAACCTGTCTCCACACTCTTGGACCGGAACCAGAAGCTCCGTCCCAACTCCGGACCGGCCTGCAACGAGAAACAGTTCCGACAAATTGTCGGAAGCCTTATTTACCTGACTATCACACGCCCTGACATCAGCTATCCGGTCGGAATGATAAGTCAGTTCATGCAGAAGCCGACCGTGGAGCACCTTTAGTGCGCGCAGTAGATACTGTGATATGTAAGCAACACGAAGGACCGTGGAACACCTTCAGTGCCGTGAGGTATAACCGAAGAGCTCGTCGGTTACACGGATGCCGACTGGGCCGGCGATGCATCAGATCGCCAATCAACCTCTGGTTACATGTTTTCCCTAGGTAGCGCGACTATTGCGTGGAGCAGCAAAAAGCAACCAATAGTTGCTTTGTCGACCATTAAGGCTGAGTATCGGGGCGCTACCATTGCCATTTGGCTTCGGCGACTACTGCAAGACTTACGGATCGAGGTACCGACCATGAAGCACATAGAGGTGCATTATCACTTTGTGCGTGAGCGGGTCCTGAGCGGTGAAGTTGAACTACGGTATGTTCACACGGATCGGCAAGTTACCGACATCGGGCCGACATCTTCACCAAGCCGCTCGGATCGGACTAGTTGTAGCACTTTACCGACATGCTTGGTGTTCAGCAACTCGGCGTGCCTCACTTGAGGGGGAGAACGGGCAGAGACACCGAAACGGGCAAAGGCAAAGAGACTGCCGATTGCGCTAATGAGGGAAGAACAGAAGGTGGCAGAGTCAAGAAGGACAGAGCCGACCGAAGGAAGAAGGCCAAGACCCGGACATGGTCCGATGTGGTAAAGGGCTTGGAACCAGAAGAAGAATCAGGAGCAACCGATTCGGACAAGAGCTGGAACGAATCGGAGACAGTCGATTCGGTTCAAAAGACAGATTTGGAAGAACCGGATCAATTCAAGACCAAGCAGACACCGATGCAGCGGAAGTGGATGCCATCGCGGAGAAACCGATGGATCGATAAGCGCCGAAGTCATAGCAGCGAAGGAGCTGAGAGGGGCCTATTGAGCAGACATACCAACCGAGAAGGTCGAGGCGCGCAAAACAAGAGGGGTCGTGGCAAACAGAACCAGATCGGACGAGGAGCGTGAGCAAGGCGAAGCGACACCAGGAGAGGTTGGTTGGAAGAACCGACTGCCATAGAGACTGACACTAAGATCCAATCTCAAGCTGAGCTTGAGGGGGAGTGTTGAGCGACAAGCTCAACTGGAGCCGTATCGGTTGAATAAGCCTGAGCCGGCAAGCGAGACGGATTGGTAAGCTGTGAGCAATCGAGCCGGCAAGCAACAGAGCCAGTGAGCTGTGGAGCCGGTTAGCCGGATCCAATCAGTAACCGGAAGCCTAGTATTATTGTAGACTACTAGGAAATTATAGTCTCGTAGTAAGTGTCAGATGCTTGTGTGAGCATTGAAGTACGTGGTACTTCTGTCAGTCCCACTAGGACTTGTATAAATAATGCTACTTAGTAAGCATAGTTGTATGTACAGAGTGTTTTTATCGTTTTTGAATATAGCCTTGAAGCTCTACTCTCTCTGTCTCTCTCGTGTACTCTGTGTATTCCCTACCTTCTCTGTTTTCTAACGCTTTCGCAAGTAATCGTTTACAGGTTCCGACAAGCCCTCCAATGCATAGCCTGCTTGGGCTCGGGCCATATGGCTCTCGGTTGCCCTCACCGGCCACAATGTCCAATATGTCAATCACGATCTCACATGATCGAACAATGTGAATACAACATGCTCAATCGCGCAACGACGATTCCGGTTCGCCAGATCAAGCCTCAAAATACATACTCACTGTAGGATGAACGTCAGTCCTACCGACATTGGGCGACCACGATCCCCGGATCGTCAGCGCCGCGACGACGACCCCTACCGCCACAACAACCGTAGTAGATCGGACGATTGCCGTGACCAATACCACGATGACCAATATAGAGCAAACGACAAGTATGACCGGTACGACGACGACCGGGATGACTGGTACGATCAACAGTATTCACGAAATGATAGAAGAAACTCTTACAGAGGTTCGCGGAACAATCGATGGCATAACGACTATCGTCGTCGAGACCCTCAAAACGTACCGCGCAACTCTCTTCCCCATAACGCACCACGGGCCAACACGCCTACACAAGAGGCTGGAAACCGCTCAGACCCTCTGCCACACATTGATCACGGTGACACCAACAACTCGGCATCGGTTACCTATTGTAAGTGTAACCAACCTGGCCACTACGCCACCCAATGCCCAACCACGGTCCGCGGCAAGGCCATGGCCGTGAATAGTATTATGGCAGACGTTCAACACATCACTACACGCAGCAAAACCCAGGCTACCCAATGGCAAGTACAAGATGAAGTCCGACAAGCAGCCATGGATTGACACCGCCAACAAAAGCAACATTGAGCGGATGCACACAGAGATGCATGACGTGACCATCGGAGCACCACAGTCCATAGGACCATCCACCTCAACAGAGGATGACCATCTGTGGGACGCCCTTACCAGTTCTTGGATCTCGCTGCCATTGCATAAGCTTTTACCGCTCATGCCGCGCTTTCGGGATACCTTGGCTACGCTCACGACTAACACCAAATCGGTTGCACCCCCTGTTAACCTGACAGAGCTAGGGACGGGCCCACCCATCATGGATTCTCAGAATCCAGCCGTGAAAATCATGATTAAGGGACGCGACCTTCATGGATGCATAATCAACGGTGGCTCCGGCGTGAACGTCATCAGCGAGGCCACATGTCACACACTCGGTCTAAACCAATGGGAACCTTGCCCCTTTTGGCTTCGGATGGCCGATACGTGATCGGTTTGCCCCATAGGGTTAATCCGCCACCTCGACTTCACGTTAGGAGGCCAAATGTTCACTATCTCGGCAGTCGTGTTATGCCTCGAAGCCCTGGGCGCCTACCTAATGCTGCTTGGACAACCCTGGCTACGCACAACAAATATTAAGCAACATTGGCAACGAAATATGATCTCTTTCTGCCGGGGGAAGACCAAGGTACGGATAATAACAGAAGAACGCTTAACCACGCCCCACAACACCACACCCTTATACGTTGTCGCGGAAATACGATGAGGATACGTGAACTTTGAGGCAGGACCCCGGGGCCTCCGACCGGAAGATATCAGATTCGTATGATTATATTAAACAATTAATACAAAATGATAAAGATTCACAAATTTCATTAACAAAGGGAAAGAAAGATTACAATTAATCCCAAGATTGGGATTACAAAAAATTTGCTAATGGAGATGGAGATGAATAGAGTAATAGATTAGAAGAAATGAAATATGGATTTAATTAGAATATTAGGGTTTTTTAGCTTCAATTCGAAAATTAGGGTTTTTGAGTTATATGGCTTTGATTAGGAAATTAGGGTTTATGACTTCCGTAAGGAAATTTAGGGTTCTTGGCTTTGATAAGATAAGAGAGCTCCGAAAGAAAAGGAAAAAAATTAAGATAATATGGAGAGTGAGTCCAAGTATAAGAAAAAAATGGAATATATATGGTATTCCCCATTGATCATATGCATGTCTACTTTTTGTTGCATGGCCTCTACTTTTAGTTGTTTAGCTTCTTCTTTTAGTTGCATGGCTTTTTCTTTTAGTTGCATGTGACCGTCCACATGACCTTTACTTTTTGCATGCACTCCAACTTTAGTTGCTTGCGTCCACATGCCCTTTACTTTAGTTCTCTTCACTTTACTTAAGTTTGTTGCATGATCAATCTTCCGTCTGTCCGCGTCCAACCTCGTTCGGTAGCCGGTTCCGCCCGATCGCCGAATCCCTTGCCGGCCGGTTCCATTTTGCTTGCCGGTTGCGGTTGCGGTTTTCTTGCCGGTTCCGGTTCCGGTTGCTATGAGTAGTCCTGTCAGCCCATAGTGCAAATGGCAATAGACGCAGCCATTCTCCTATTTTCCCATGGCAAGCTTTCACTAGAGCCTTCACAATCGGTCCATGTCCACGTTCCACCTTCCCATTTGCTTCCGGATTATACGCCATGGTAAGAGATAATTTGATTCCCATCCTCGAGAAGAATTCTCTAGCTTCATTGGCGTCCAACTCGCCTCTATCAGCCACTATCTTGCCGACGCATCCATATCTGCAAATAACATCTTTAAGAAGGAATCGGCATACCGATTATGTCTCCTTAGTTCTTAATGCTCGCTCTTCAACTTGATTGGTAAGATCCTGTCCCGCGAGCACAAGATACTTCATCTGCCATCGCCCCATTGGCATCATCACGATGTCCACCATCCACTTGTAATGCATAGCCAATGGGTAAGTCGGATGAAGTCCATCTCGATGGCGAATATTCGAAAACATTTGACATTCCTTACATGTTTCCACATAAGCTACTACATCTTTGTAGATGCCCGGCCACCAATATTTCTCCTTAAGCTTCGCAAACGTAGCCCATATTCCTCGATGGCCTGCAAAAACACTATCATGAAATTTGGACATTAGTTTTTGTTGGTCTTCTAGCTTGCAGACAACTCTCATCGGAGTCCCATTCTTCTTTTTTGCATGCCTCCAAAGAGCTCCATCCTTAAGGAAATACTTGTATGCCTTCTTCCGAATTCGATGGAAGTCTTCCGTCGACCACGATTCATCTTTTTGGAGAGAACTCAAGTATTTCCCGATATCCACAAATTCGCCTTCGTAGTTCTCTTCTATGAAAGTAGTCAACACCCGAGCGTAGGAACTTGCAAAGAAATCCAAGCAACATCATCTTCATCAGAATGTCGATCTTCTTCTCCGTCGTATCTCGCTCGTGATAGCATGTCTGCAACGACATTACGCTTCCCAGCTACATGACGGATCTCCGGGTTGAGTGATTTGATATATGCAATCCAACGCAACATGGCAATATCCGGTGTATTACAACCAGATATCATACCCAAAATTGGTAGGCAATCTGTCTCAATTATGACTTCTTCTCCAATAAGGTAATCACGATCAGATTTGATTGCCGAGACGATTCCCCATAGCTCCCTCTTCACTTGGGCATACCTTCTTTGCCTGTCACTTAACACTTTCGCACCAAACCGAATTGCATATCGGTTGCAATCTTCATCTTCTTGGTTGATAACCCATCCAATTCCGATTGGACTAGTATCCATAGTCACGAAAATGGGCTTGCCGTATGAATAGTCCACTTTCCGTAATGCAGGTGCCTCCATCAATAATTTCTTCAACCTTCGGATTGCGATTGTATGCTCGCTCGTCCATTCGAACATCCGCTTCTTCTTTAGTAGACCATATAATGGCTCAACAATGTGGGCATAGTGTGGAATCCAAATATGATAAAACGCGCATGCTCCAAGGAACCTTCGAACCTCCGTTTGGGTTACACATTCTTCTTTCATGTCTTGGATTGCATTCACCTTGGATGGCGAAGACTTCCGACCGTATGCTCCACACAAGTGACCTACCACCAGGATCTCCGGTTGCCTGAATGCGGATTTTTCTCCCGAAAATGTCAAATTCGCATCTTCGAGCCTTTGGAGCACCTTCTCGCAATCTTTCATATGATCCATGATGAACTTTCTACATCCATCCTTATCTTTTGATTCATCCTTCTCTTCATCCGAACATCCTTTTATCGGAATATCATCTAAGAATGACATCGTGATATCCGGGATGCAATCCTTCAAGACCTTGTTCATGGCATTCACCATATGAGCCACCGAGTTCGTTGCGCCTTGAGGTAAGGTACACATCCGCACCAACCCGATTGGAGTTCTCATGGTTGTAATGTCACGACTGTCGACCGCCAACTGGAATTGATCGTAGCCAGAGTAGAGATCGCCGATGGAGTAGATGGACCGGCCCGCAAACGCCTCGGCAAATTCAGCCACACTCGGACCGATTCCAGCATTCCGAATTGTCACCTTGTTGACGGGTTGAAGATCTTGAATGAATCGCAACGATCCATTCTTCTTTGGCACCGTGAACCACCTATTAGAATAAGGAGCGTTCGACGGTTCTAGAATTCCCATCCTCACCTTCTCCTTTAAGAGCTCGATCAACTTCGGTAAGTGTGCTCTCGGAACCGGTATCAGTTTCAAATTCCAAGGCACATGCGGCACCGTGAAGATCACCATCGGTTCTACCGTCCTTGGATTAGCACACCCGATTTCTTGTGGGAAAAACGCGAAAGCCTTCCCATGTCTTTCAAGCATTCCACGAAACATCTGCTCCTCTTTAGGGAGGAGGAAATCCTCCCTTCCAACTCGTAGCTTTCCCTTCGTCTCTTCAGTGAAGATGTGACCAATTGTATTTGGGTTCCTTAAGCTTGGATCTTCTGCAACTTCCTTCATCTTTTGCCAGCTATCTTCTGATAGCGGAACTGCAACTGGCTTGATCTTCCTATCCATGGTTTTATATTTTGTGTTGACTTCGGCTTCCTCTATCAAGATGCCTCGATGATATTCATAGATGATAGTATACATGTTGACGGAGTTAACCGAAATCACATGTTGATGGTGAGGATAGCTCAAGTCCACGACTTCCTCGATTTTGCCGATGGTGTCGTTCAATGAGGCTTCCTCCAGAATATATGACACGAATTCTTCTTCTTTGATTATGCTTTCTTCTTTCAACGCCTCCTCGAAGTCTTGTATCTAACACTTTTCCTTCTTGTTGAGTAGTCTAAGTTTGCATGCGCCGCTAGGTGTGACGCATGTTGCTTCTCCTTGCAATCCACGCACTCTGCTTCCTTATGGGGACTTATGATTGCTCGGACTATTTGTGCCCCATGCTTCAATAGTCCACTTTAAAAATCCGAGGATTCGCCTCCAAGGCTATCTCGATTCCTTTCATGATTAGCTCGCACCATCAGGAATTGAACGGATCTTTTACTATCAAGACTCTTGACGCGCGCGAAGGCTGCTCCATTATCGAACACCTTGGTCTCCATCCGGGATGATGTTATATATGGTTGTCCTAGGATGACGGGATGTGAAGCCGAGTCTTGCACGAAGAAGTGTTGATCAATCTCTACATCCCCGATCGTGACTTTAACATTGGGGCAAGCTCTGTACAAGTCCTCCGTAGCCTTCGTCGCCGCTCAAATCTTCCATCCGTGGTTTGTATTAATCGGCCATCTTCCTTTCTTGTAGAACTCGGTCGACATGAGGTTGATCTCTGAGCCATGGTCAATCAAAGCAACCACGGTCTCTTTCTTCTCCTCGATCTTCACCGGCGTCTCCGTTGTCGCTCTTGCCCAATGAGGCCGCGAGTAATGGCTATCCGCCACCACTTCTTCTTCCTCCTCCTCTTCCGATCTTGCCATGGTTATGGCACTTGTTTTCACCTCCTCTTCATCAGATTGTTGCCGCTTCCTTTTAATAAGGTCCACGATAGTATCATGGAACTCCTTCGCGATCCCAAGTAGCTCTCTCAAGGTAAGGTCGACATGACTATCTAAAACCTTCTCCTCAAGGACCTTCCGCAAGTTAGTTGTTTGTTCTATGTCCGACCTTAGCTTGTAAGTCGGTGCCGCTCGTTCTTTTCCTTTCTTCATTGATTCTTCGACTTCCATCCGAGCAGGTTGGCTCGATCCACTGGGCTTCATGTTTGTTTCACCAATCTCTTTTCTTGGGATAGGTTGGGGTGGCCCTTCTTTCCCTCCGTTCCTCGTGTTAGGTCGCTTTGATGTGCCATCTTCTTCACCGGTTCTCTTCCTCTTCTCTTCGACAAGGGCTTCATAGGTGTCACACACAACCTCCGCAGAGCTTGTGTTTTCGTCGATTGGATCTAACCATCCGGTAGCTCGTCGCACGTTTCGGTCAGCAAGTTTTAGATCCTCCGAATTGATTTTGCCTTTTTCTTCGCACTCGAAGACCGTTGGCCAAAACCCAGCTCCTGGCTTGATCATTTTAAGATTCTCTTTTCCAACTCGTATCCTAGCCGAAGCGGCATAGTGCATAGCCTCCACATGCCTTGCATCTTCTTCTTCTACAATCTTTTTCAGCCCACCTCTTCCGAAGTTCACTTGTAGTGGCTTCTGGGTCTCGCTCGAGTGAATCATGTTGCCGTCCAAATAGACGACATTCTTGTGGATCACATCTTGCAAGTCAGCACATTCCCTTCGTGAGTGTTCAAAGCTATCGCACCACACACATCTATACGCTTCTTTTCCCTTGGGCCCGCGTCGACCTAAGTTGGCTAGCGATACCGCTTCAAACTTCTTGGAGAGCTCTTCGATTATAGACTCCTCCATTGCTTTCTTATCAAAATTGTTGAACGGCTTGTTAGACTCGATCATAAGAGGTGCCTTCCTCCTCCACGATTGTGGATTCTCCATATCAGTTTCCTCTTGCCGTTGTCGACGCTTATCAAGATGGCTACAAGCCTTCTTCACTGCCGCCCAGTCCGCTACCAAGCCACTTGGTTGTGTTTCATCCTACAAAAAGTTACCCAATTCATGCCGATCTTTCGCATCCACTGCCTTCAGGAATAGTAGGACTTTATCTCCATCAAGAACTTGTTGATCAACACTCGGAAGTCGGTTATACTTCTGGTCGAATTTCAATCGGCATATACTCCAGATGCACACATATTCTTTCCTTTATTCTCAATCCAAGACATTAGCGTATGTTGAGTCATCCGTGATGCGTCTTCAAGCATGTATTCAGTGAGAAGTGCCTTTTCGAACTCCACCCAAGTTGCATGCTCGTTTTGAATCTCCATGACAAGCTCGCGGATCCCTGGTTCCACCACACGTTTGAAGCCAGAAATTTGTTTGAGATCATTGACATCCCTTTGTTGCATCTCGTTCCGATAGGTAGCAAGAAAATCTGTGATGTTCTTGCCACCAAATCGTCCAGCTATCTCAATCGTACGATCAACAGCTTTGTCGATTAGAGCTTCTCGATCTCTCACCTTCAGCATGTATTCCACTACAGACACCATGCCTTTCGTTAATTCCTCTCCTTGAGTTCCACTTGTGGAAGCCATCGTTGCACTTGATATCCTCCCTACCGCCTCTTTCACGTCGGGTTCACCAAAGATGTCGCGGAAATACAACGAGGATACGTGAACTTTGAGTCAGGACCCCGGGGCCTCCGACCGGAAGAGATATCAGATTCGTATGATTATATTAAACAATTAATACAAAATGATAAAGATTCACAACTTTCATTAATAAAGGGAAAGAAAGATTACAATTAATCCCAAGATTGGGATTACGAAAAATTTGCTAATGGAGATGACTAGAGTAATAGATTAAAAGAAATGAAATATGGATTTAATTAGAATATTAGGGTTTTTTAGCTTCAATTCGAAAATTAGGGTTTTTGAGTTATATGGCTTTGATTAGGAAATTAGGGTTTATGACTTCCGTAAGGAAATTTAGGGTTCTTGGCTTTGATAAGATAAGAGAACTCCGAAAGAAAAGGAAAAAAATTAAGATAATATGGAGAGTGAGTCCAAGTATAGGAAAAAAATGGAATATATATGGTATTCCCCGTTGATCATATGCATGTCTACTTTTTGTTGCATGGCCTCTACTTTTAGTTGCTTAGCTTCTTCTTTTAGTTGCATGGCTTTTTCTTTTAGTTGCATGCGACCGTCCACATGACCTTTACTTTTTGCATGCACTCCAACTTTAGTTGCTTGCGTCCACATGCCCTTTACTTTAGTTCTCTTCACTTTACTTTAGTTTGTTGCATGATCAATCTTCCGTCCGTCCGCGTCCAACCTCGTCTGGTAGCCGGTTCCGCCCGATCGCCGAATCCCTCACCGGTCGGTTCCATTTTGCTTGCCGGTTGCGGTTCCGGTTTTGCTTGCCGGCCAATTCTGGTTTTACTTGCCGCCCAATTCTGGTTCCGGTTCCGGTTTGCTTGCCGGTTCCGGTTCCGGTTTTGCTTACCGGCCGGTTCCGGTTCCGGTTTGCTTGTCGGTTCTGGTTCCGGTTTTGCTTGCAGGCCAGTTCCGATTCTGGTTTTGCTTGCCGGCCATTTCCCATTCCAGTTCCGGTTTGCTTGCCAGTTCCGGTTCCGATTTTGCTTGCCGGCTGGTTCCGGTGCCAGTTTGCTTGCTAGTTCCGATTCCAGTTTGCTTGCCAATTCTGGTTCCAGTTTTGCTTACCGGCCAGTTTCCGGTTTGCATACCGGGTTCCGATTCCAGTTTGCTTGCCGGTTCCGTTTCCGGTTTTGCTTACCGGCCGGTTTCCGGTTTGCATACCGGCCGGTTTCCAAATTTGCTTACCGGACCAGTTTCCGGATTTGCTTACCGACCAGTTTCCAAATTTGTTTACCAACCAGTTTCCGGTTTTAGGGAATTTGGGCACCATCATCCATTAAGACAAAGTGGCCAAAGTGCTCTTAGCACAAATGAAAAATGAGGGAGCTCAAGGTGCTTATATAACCAGGGCCTTAACTTTCCTATCTATGTGGGATAGTTTTAATTTCCCTATCTTCTCAAACTATATTTTCACATAACTTGATATGTATTTCTCCATTTTGTATATAGTAAAAACGTTTTGAAGCTCTTGAGTATATCCATCTTTCTATAGTAAGCTACTAATCTAATCTATAATAATTATTTCATTATTTTTTTACATAGTGTGTGAAGATTCACACGACAACGCTAAAGGGGAACACATGCTCGACGGGTTAGCTGACGAAGAGGTGAATGGCTTCCTGGAATATCATCCCACTATCATCACTCTCTTCGAAATAGACTCCATCTCGGCCTTCGGCACACCACCGGACGAGGATGTCACGGCAGATTCACTTCCCCAGGACGAGCCAGATTCCACAACTATCGCAGAATTACGACAAGCTCGGGACGCGTTTGAACGAGAACTCGCCATCTCCCAGCGAGT
This sequence comes from Azolla caroliniana, assembly GCF_043228905.1. Taxonomy (NCBI): domain Eukaryota; kingdom Viridiplantae; phylum Streptophyta; class Polypodiopsida; order Salviniales; family Salviniaceae; genus Azolla; species Azolla caroliniana. Next base: position 15,166,818 of record NW_028230453.1, read on the forward strand.
CAAAGCATCAACGCTCGAGTCACTCAACCTCGGCTCCAACGAGAACCCACGTACACTACAAATCGCTAACAACTTACCAGCCAACGAACGGTCAGCCCTCATACGGTTGTTCACGGATTATCAGGATGTATTCGCATGGTCTTACACTGATATGAAGGGATTGGATCCCCAATATTACCAACACCAAATACACTTCCTGCCTGATGCTCGACCGGTCCAACAACGACGGCTAAGGTCAAAGAGGAGATCGAAAAGCTCCTCCGAGTAGGTTTTATACGCCTAGTAAAAAGAGCCACATGGTTAAGCCCAATCTTCGTCGTCCCCAAGAAAAACGGGAAAATCCGTGTTTGCGTTGATTACCGCAAACTCAATGCCGCGACAGTCACGGATGGGTTTCCTCTCTCGTTCATGGATAGTGTCCTCGACACGGTGGCTAGTCATGAATGCTACAGTTTTCTCAATGGGTTCAACGGCTATAACCAAATTAGAATGCACCCGGACGATCAGGAGAAAACAGTGCCAGACGAAAATGAAGATGAATGAATCACGGAGATGACCCATTTCTTCAACACCAGCCTTCCTCCCGACCACCTGACCCTCGACGCTCGGAAATGACTAGTTCTCTGGAGCCAAAACTTGTTTGGTCTCCAACACCCTCTACCACAAAGGCTCGAACGGCATCTGGCGCCGTGTAATCCGTCAATTCGAGAAACATGCAATCCTCAAGGAGGCACATCACGGAATCGCGGGGGGACATTACGCTGGAGAGGCCACGGCAAGAAAAATATGGCAGAGTGGCTTATGGTGGCCTACAACGAAAAAAGATGCTCATGAATTCTGTCGACAGTTCGATTTGTGTCAACGCATGGGACAATCGACCGAGCAAGCTCAAATGCCGCACCAACCCATCCTCCCATTAGAACCATTTCAAAAGTGGGGCTTAGATTTTGTGGAACCTTTCAAACCAGCCGCGGCTCACATCGGTAACAAATATATAATCGTGGCCACGGACTATTGCACAAAATGGGTCGAGGCTAAGGCACTGCAAGACAACACGGCTGCATCCACGGCAAAGTTCGTTTACAAACATCTATGGTGCCATTATGGATGCCTAGTCGAGCTCATTAGTGACCAAGGCGGGCATTTTATAAACCACATAATTCAGGAGCTCACTACACACTACGCGGTCGTACATAAGAAAAGTACACCGTACTATCCTCAGGCAAACGGATTGGCGGAATCTACTAATAAAATTTGGCAAACAATCCTAAAAAAGATCGTCAATGTGAACCGCACCGATTGGGATGACAAGCTCCAGAATGCATTATGGGCGTATTGCACCACATTTAAAACTAGCATTCAATCTACACCCTTTCGGATGGCATTTGGTTTGGAAGCAATCATGCCGATCAAGTTCCAAGTTCCGAGTCTCCGAGTTCAGGTTAAGGAAAGGCTACCCGAGGCCCAATCAGAGCAATATCAGCTCGAACAACTCCTCGAACTCGGCGAACATCGAGTGGCTAGCATGGCTCAACTGGAACAATGCCAACGACAATGCAAAGCCTTTGTAGATCGTCACAAGAAAGGTACGGAGAAGGCACTTACCATCGGCAAACCGGTACTTGTCTTCCAAAAACGACTCAGTGCCATGCCGGGGAAATTACGATTCTGATGGACAGGCCCCTTCTGGATAATTGACGAGTTTAATGGCACATTCGAACTCGGCACACTTGCCGGAGACATCGTCAAAAGCTGGGTAAATGGATTCCGACTTCGACCTTACTAAGGAAATACCCCAGATAATCCCTTCGTCGAGTCTCACAGCACGGACCAGTTCACGGACGACGCCACGAAGGAGGCCACATGCCCCCATCGATAAAATAATGACCTACCCACCAAAATTGTATATTAGGTAAAATTAGGAATAGTTTTAGCATTTAAATTAGCCTTACCTAAACCGCCTAACAAATCAACCAAATCACGACATTTTCTTAGGAGCACAAACTAGTCACCTTCACATTAAAGTAGAATATTTAAGGAACATGCACACCTCACAAGGCAAAGCACTCCTGTGACGCGTGGCCATAATACCTTATTATGGCAGCCACAACCAAGAATCTAAAGGATCTTCTCCCTGCACAAAACCCTAGGTGGTCACATAAAAGAAGCTACCCCACACACCACACACAACGCGCCCACTCACACAGAAGCTTTCTTGCCTTCACAGAACAATGATTTCCTCCCCAACAATCTTCTTCCATCTCTCTCTCTCGCCCTCGTCTCATCACCCCCCCCCCCCCCCAACTCTCCCTATCAGCAAACCATCGAGTCCACCATGCCTCTCTCAGCATCGCAGGAAACCCGTTCTTGGCTACAACAACGAGGATTGGGCAGCTACTTACGGGTCATCGACATCCCAGCACACCCTAACGCCCAAGCAATAGCATGCAGAATCCACCCCCGACACAGTGACCAACAATATGATTCGCACCGCTCTAGACCTTACTTGAGGCGGAGAATATGAAGTCGAGATTCCTCCTCACACGACCCTCAAGGAATACTTTGGGATGTATTCGATGTCCGGAAAAGCTTACCGCACTTACGGAGGACCAAACAAGTCTTTTGGGGAGATCGCCCGAATTTTGATGGAATACGCCTTTGTGCATACAAATCCCACGAGTATGCCACAGAATAAGGCTGCCATCATCATCAGAGAGTACGAAGACGACAAAGTTGATTGGGGAATCATCATCGGCGAAGGAGTCCATGCAGCACTGGAGTCTTTTCAATCCGGTAAGCGATTGCTACCTGTGATGAATCATTACCTCATAGTCCTCTACCCACCTCCTTTGTTTTCCCCTCGTCGCATCCTCACCTCTCCACCACCACCACGGAAACAACAAGAGAAGATTTTGGCGTTAACCCAGGAAGAATGGGAAAACCCCTCGCCCTCTCCACCTCCCTCGGCTGCTCGGAATCCTACTCCCACCTCGGCACCACCCCACCAAAAACACAGAAGCAACGGGCGTTACCAGTGACCCGTGTCGAATGGGACGAGGCCGAGGAGCCCATCACTGAGGATGTCACCATACGACAGAAAACACCAAGGATATCGATGCCCTCTCCATAACCAAGCCCATGCCCCACAAACCAGCAGCCCTCAGGCATACGACAATGAAAGAGGAAACAAGCCAAGGAGCGAACACCACAGGCCTCAGACTCACAAGACCCGCTGAAAACGAGACGACGCGTCAATCGCAAGTTGACCACAAAAACCGAGGGGACCCAGAATCAGAAATCAAAGGAGGTCAGCCTGACCTCCACGGCCATGGTACCCGTACAGTCATGGCTCCACACATGCAGGATTGAGCATGGAAAAACCACACAGATATCGGAGGAGGAAGTCTTCGGTTACAAAGACCTCCTCATGGAGGCATACGAGTTTAGTGCACTACTTCGGCTGGGCACAACATATGAGTTGATGGATTCCCTCGCGCGCGCCCAAGTAGCTGCTACCGCTCGTATGGCCGAGGAGCACGCGGAAATGAAGATGATTTAATGCGCACTAATGGGAGAACTCGAACCTCATGAGGATCGAGCCTTACAAAAGATAGGTCGGAAGAAGCAAGCACAAAATGCTTCCCTCCTCATGGAGCTACCAGATCTGAACACGGCCTAAGTCGAGGCATATCGAAATCTACACCACACAACTCGGGCAGCCAAGGACATGGCCCGACGTATCAAAACGACATAGCAACAAGCTAAGAGGGCCACCGAGCTATCTCAAGCCGCCGAGCAGAAACTAGCGTTATTGGAGCAGCAACATTGAGAACAGCCACCCTTAAGCCTCCATGCCCCGAGTAACTGTGTCTCACCGGCCCCTCTTCCGAACCCGAGCTTGAGTTCTACTGTTACAGATGCACACAACAACGACACAGCTCACCCCAGGTGTTACCCGGCCGGCAAAGGAGCAGAGACCAGAATGTGAAAGGGATGGTTATTCGGAATATATTTAATTAAGTAGATTAGATTATAATGATGTAGTGAACGGACGGACCAGAATCGGTATGCCGATCCGGATCCGGATCGATTCCGAACAGGTGCCGGTTGGCACCATTTTGTACGTAGCACCGGTGACCTATATAAAGGCCCGGTTATAATGTATAACTTTAACATAGAATTAATATAAGCTTCTTGTTTTATCTTCACGTATTGATTACCGTTCTGAATTAATTGTTATATCGTACGCATGTATTAAGTGTATGCCTTATTGCTAAGTAGCTAATTAAGTCGAAGTAATCGTTGTGTCTTAAGTTATCTCGCCGTAACATCCCTTTAGTGAAGTGTCTTCCGCAGACACCCTATGTTAGGCTATTGTTCGGCCCTAAGGATTAACACAGTTTTTGGCGACCACGATTCCTGCACAATCGCAGCAAACAGCGGCGGGCATGGATGACGCGACCAACGAACGACCCGGTTACGGAGGGAGCAAGGCGACTTGCTGAACGGCTGAGGAAGCGAGAGGCTTTCCAGCAAGTGGCAGAAGAAATCAGAGCAGATCGCTCATTTTCGAAAGTGATCCAGAGAGTGGCCAAGGAATCACTTCGGCTACCACAAAACTCCTACCCGGACGAAGGAAGTAGCCTAAGCAACCTCCAGGAAGTAGAATCCCTTCTCCAGGCATTGGTAGTGGGGGAAGGCGAATCCGAAGCATTTTCGGCATTTGAATCAGGTTCGGACGGGGAATACAACGCACAGACGAACTACCGCAGCAGTAATGACACCCCAGGCGGAGCAGAGGACGAGGAGTCGGAAACTTTGCCAATACCAGAACCCGAATTGACAAGCCTAGAAACTCCAGTACCAGAAGTCGACCACACTCCGGAACCAGAAGTTGACGACAAGAGACCTCCGACACAGGAAGTCGAGGAGGAGAAGTCTCTGACACCACAAGAGGAGCAGGAAAGACCTCCAACGACGACAGAAGACCGGGGAAAACCTCTGACACCACCAGAGGAGGAACAACCACTGACACCACTAGCCCGTGTACCAACACCGGATGACGATATGCCGTTCCAATATCCCAGATACCGGGATGATCTGGACGCGGAAGCCCACGTCCATGCGTTTCAGCAGACCTGGGAAGCGAACCATGTGTCCCAACGCTTAAATGCAGCTGAAGAGGAATGCTCAAAACGAGCAGAGTTCGGCATGACCTTGGAGGGACCGGCCGCCAGATGGTACCAAACACAGGATCCCAGCACCATCCCCACGTTTGAAACATTAAAGACAAAATTCTTGCATTTCTTCCACAAGGAGATGGACCAGCGGGAAATGGTCGGCTTATTTTACAGTATCCGGCAGGAACCAACGGAGAACATCCAACAGTTTTTCATCCGGTTCCAGCGGATACACAGTCAACTCAGCCGGACACCACCGGAGGAAGAAACAAAGGCCATATTCTTAGCAGCACTCCGGGAACCCTTACGGACAGTGTGCACCGTCATCAATTTCCGCACCAGCAGCATAGATCAAGTGATTGACCGAGTTCGGGAAATGGAAAACTCGAGTTCATGGCTAACCATGGGCACACAACAGCGTACGCTACCGATGGAAGAGGACCTCTATTTCCGACAAGCAGTTCAATGTACGGTATGCCTGAATGCTGGACATTCGGCGTTGGAATGCACCATGCGTTCCCAATGCTTGCTCTGCCACTCCAGAAGTTACACAATGGAACGGTGTGAGTATAACTTGTTAAATCAACAAGCACCACCAGTCCGGAAAATTAAACCACGGAGCAACCGGGAGGAGGAAGAAAAACGTTGGCGGCGAGAAGAGCGCTACCGGCCGACACAAGATGTCTGGTATAGCGACCGAAGAGACGCGTATGACCGGTATGATAGACAGGATAGATACCGGGACTATAATGGACGGTATGAAAGATATAACCGGGATCACTCCCTTGGTTACAACCACCGACGGGACGACTATGGCAAGGATGACGACCAACCCCGGCAAGGATACTGCACCAAAAAGAATTTCAATAAGAAACGTCATTTCAACAAAAAGGGGGGTCATCCACGAGAACCGGAAAATGGCGCTCCGATCAGCCAACCCGACCAAAACCAAGCACTTGCCCCTGATCCGCCACCAAGCACACACGCTGAATCCAGCAATGCCAGGAAGCCGTTGTCGTGAAGAATTTCGGCCAGAGGTGGAAACCGGGAAATATTGGGTATACCGGCGGGGTGCAGCATGTGCGCTCACCCTTGTACATTTAGTGTGAATAACGAGGGCGCCTTTATGGCGCCGAAGAGTAGTCTAGTCGGGACAGAGAATCCCATGTAAGTCGGGATTTATCCCACATTGTAACGCAACTCCCTCCTTGTTCTATAAAAGGAAGGGAGCGCCTCTTGTGAAGGGTTGCCCATTTTGTATTAGCAGGGTATACTGTTAGACGAAGAGACGTTCTCTCTTCCTCTTTCTCTTTTTCCTTTCTTGCTCTCCTCTGCTTCTTCTTCGTCGTTCTACGCGTCGAGCACTGGCGTCTAGCGTTTCGGTTTTCTGCCCTGTACTCTGTGCAAGCCCCGCTCGGCGCCATAAGCCCGAGAGCTCCCCGACCGGCGGCTTGGCAGTAGACAACAGTTGTATCCTATGCGACCTAGGCCCGGCTCGAACTTGGTGTTGAATCTCGTTGTCTTGTAAATACATATACATTTGGTTGTGCATATTCGAGTCTCTGTTGGTGTGTGTGTGTGTGTCTTTGTGTTTCTTTCTCGTTTCTGTACATAAGGCGTGAGTTGGGTCGGCGTGTTGTGTGCGTGTGTGCGAGAGTCAATGTTGCATGCCTGCTCTCTCTCTCTCTCTCTCTCTCACCCTTCGGTTGCTTCCGGTGTGCTTCTGGGATGCCCCAGAAACGGTGAAGCACGACTTCCTACGCGTCGTCACTCCCTAGTCCAAGACCCCCGTGGTCCCGCCTTTCTCCACACACGCGCGAAACTTCGCAACATCTTTGGTGAACCCGACGTGAAAGGCGGCGAGGGAGGATGGAGTCGGAAGACGACGACCTCGCAGTGATGGTGGCCGAAGTGGTGTTGGAGTCGGCACGAGTGGTGATGAGGCGAGAAGCAGCGCAACAAGCGGTTGAGCGAGTGGTCGAAAGAGTCGGCCGTTTCAATGGGGACAAAGTCCCATCTTACTTGGAAGCCTACAACACGGAAATGGAGGAGCGAGATGTGGACGAAGCGTTGAGGCTGGAGTTCTTTTGTCGAGCTGTCACCATCCGTATGCACGCGGAAGTGAAGGAGCTCCAACAAGCTCATAGTTCATGGGAGGCCTTTGAAGAGGCGCTCCTGCAGGCATATGGAGGACAGCGGAAGAGCCGGGGACGACATGACTTCGACCAGTGGGTCGCATCGGCAAAGACCCACCGGGGCGCGACGAAGGCGTTCCGAGAGTTCGAGCGATGGCTTTCTCGGCTCCCAGAGTGGGAACAAGGTTTGGTGGAGGCGGACAAAGTCCTATTGTTTGTCAGGTCAATCGACCGAGCGGAACGGGAGGCCATGGGGAAGGAGCTCAAAGACGATGACGGAGCGAATGGGCTTACGGAGGACTGGTCGAAGGTCGGAAGGGTGTGCCAACGGCTAGACGAGGAGCGAGCCAAGAAGGCTAAGAGGAAGGCGCGCGACGGCATGCCATCACATCGGGAAGAGGCCGAACGGCAAAGAGAGTCGGCAAGGGTCGGCGTTGGGGCCAGGATTGCGGAGGCGTACGCAGCTCTCGAGGCGATGCTCGACGAAGAGGAAAGATCGAGGCCGCAAGCCGAGACCGAGGAGACGGACTTGCCCCACATAATGGTGGAAGACCGGTACCACGGTACCACGGGAGAGGGTGTGGAACATAACGCCCTCTCGACTTGCGGAGAATTGCCGACCGAGGACAAGGTCGGGAGCGGAGAAGAGCCCTCCACGCGGATTCCGGAGACTCCGGTGGTCGAGCCCGTGTGCCGACATGAGACCGGAGAGAAGGAAGGCACCGACGAGGAGTCCTGGCACGATGCCAGCAAAGATGGATGGGAGATGGCCCACAAAAAGGTCGAAGAAGAGACCAAGAAACAACCCGACCGGGGACCAAACCGTGCGACGCTCCGACACAGGTGGAGCGTAATCTGGTAGTGGATTGTTCGATCGGGGCTAGAATCGGCATGAAGGTGCCGATACGGGAGAGGGTGCGGAACGAGCCGCCCTCTTTTACATTGGGAGAAAGACCGACCAGGTGAAGGTCGAGAATGGAAGGAAGGCGATCAAAGGTTCGGAACGAGTCTGGCAAAGTCGGCATCGGAGCCGAAACTCCGGACATTGGAGAATCAAGCCAAGGCGGGGCTTGATTGATCACAGAGCGGATGCTATCCACCGACACCGCTAAAAGGGGCGGTGACCCGGACGAGTCGCCGGAAGACGTTGCGAAATCGGTTACCCCACGTCCTATCCGGAGACTCCGGTAATTCGGCCAACGTGGCAACGTGAGACCGAAAGAGATGTAAGATGGAGGCGGGAACGCAGCAAGGAGACCGACGACGAGTTCGGGAGAAGTACAGAGGATGAAGAGGAGAATGAAGGCTGGTCCTATGGAGTTCCTTACACCGATCCGGGGGTCGGCCCGAGTGCCGGCGTGAGTCCTACAGGAGAGATCGGTGGCGACAGGAGAATGGGACCTGGCAATCCGGAGAATGACGGACGGACCCGGACAAGAACCGGGCAGAGCGGACTTCCGGAAAACCATTTCGGGAGGGAGGAAGAGAGCAGGCCTACGAAGAGGCTGGAAACACAGTACATCGGTACCACAGGAGAGGGTGTGGAGCGAGCCACCCTCTCGATTTGCAAAAGAAGGAAGACCCATGATAAGGGTCAGAGATACGGCAAGCCCGAGGAGGATCCTTCACACCGGTTCTACAGACACCGGCGGGCAGCCCGAGAGCCGCCGTGAGACCTAGAGTAAGGAACGGTGGCGGCGGCAAGGCGGGCAACCGAAGACAGAAGGGGAGGTCCCACGAAGATCCTCACACCGATCCGGAGGTCGGCCCAAGAGCCGGCGTGAGTCCTATAGGAAAGGATGATGGCGGCAGGTGAATGTGTTCGGACGACAGAAAGCAGAGAACGAAGGTATCAGGCCGGCGAAGCGGCTACGAACCGAATCGGACCGACCGGCAAGGTCACGGGCATAAGGAAGTCTGGTCCTACGGGATCCCCAGACCGAACCGGAGACTCCGGCAGTTCGGCCAACATGGCAACATGAGACCGAGAGAGAAGGTTGGTGGCGGCAGGAAACGGGAAACGGGACCCGACTACGCGGAAGACACGAGGAGAGTCGCGAAGGACTCCTACAGAAGACACCCGAATTTCGGCAAGCAGAGAAACGGAGTCTGGTTCTATGGGACCCTCACACCGATCCAGAGACTCCGATAGTTCGGCCAACGTGGCAACGTGAGATCTAGGGAGAAGGACGGTGGCGGCAGGGAACGGGACCCAACGACACGAGATAGCGTATCGGGAGTCGGTAAGACAGGGGCAGACGAAGTGCGAAACCCTTACCGGCCGGTTACAGTTTCGGAAGGAGCCGGCAGGGGCAAACACGGGGAGGTGTGTTGGGCCGGAAAGGCACACCTAGGGAGGGACAAGAGTCTCGCAAGTGGCCATCGCGGGCCGGATCAAAGCGTGACTACGGGATGGTGTTCGGCACGGGCAGTACCGAACAAAGGAAGCGGAAGATGGCACAAGGGAGGTGCCGAGAACGAGGTGACGAATGCATAGTGGACTGCACAGGGTCGGAGTCAGGGGATGACAAGGGAGTCCAGAGGAGAATCCTCCACACTCGCTTCGTAGATCTCGGCAGCTCAGTCATAGTAGCGAAGACTGACACGGCAAGCCCGAGATAACAAGCTGGTGGGGGCGAGGGGACGACGGCAAGCGGAAGACTCAGGACCTGTTGCAGCAGCGCGAAACGGGAAGGGCCAAGCGGGCTACTACGGGGTGTTCCTCGGATGCGGAGGACACCGGTATGCGGATGAGCGGCGATGCACGATCTGGCCGGGAAAGGGGCCGACAAGGCGTGCAAAGAACTGGAATATAGCACAAGCAGCGCCAAACAACGGGCGAGGATATGCAGCACACGGAGGTGTCGGAGCGGAGAGGCGAGCATGAAGAATGGGTTGCACGGTTCGGAGGTCGCGCGTAGAAGGCCAGAGAAGGATCCTCCACACCGTTCTGGAGACCATGGCGGTTGGAGCCGACGTGGCGACGTAAGACCATGGAGAAGGAAGGTGTCGGCGAGAGGATGAAGGCAACGCGAAACAACATGGGACGGCAATCAAGACAACACGAATGGTCGACGGAGACCAAGCGGGCCACTACAGGCGTTCCTCAAGCGGAGGACATCAGGCATACGGCGGAGAGCGGGGCGTGCATACGGCCGAACAAGGGCCAGCAAAAGTACGTGTGCTATGGAGATCACGTCGAAGGACCCATCGACGGGTCGAACGAGCCTACGGGGAGGTAAGCGCGAAGGAAGAACTAAAGCCGACAGTTAAAACCGACAGCAAGCCGGGATGTGAATTACGGAAGACCAGGTTCTCACCGACTGAAATCTCTCACCCTTCAGTAGATCTGGCACGTACCGGTGGACGTGCGGTTTGGTGGGGGCGGATGTCGTGAAGAATTTCGGCCAGAGGCGAAAACCAGGAAATATTGGCTATACCAGCAGGGTGCAGCATGTGCGCTCACCCTTGTACATTTAGTGTGAATAACGAGGGCGCCAAAGGGTAGTCTAGTCGGGACAGAGAATCCCATGTAAGTCGGGATTTATCCCACATTGTAACGCAACTCCCACCTTGTTCTATAAAAGGAAGGGAGCGCCTCTTGTGAAGGGTTGCCCATTTTGTATTAGCAAGGTATACCGTTAGACGAAGAGACGTTCTCTCTTCCTCTTTCTCTCTTTCCTTTCTTGCTCTCCTCTGCTTCTTCTTCGTCGTTCTACGCGTCGAGCACTGGCGTCTAGCGTTTCGGTTTTCGGCCCTGTACTCTGTGCAAGCCCCGCTCGGCGCCATAAGCCCGAGAGCTCCTCGACCGGCGGCTTGGCAGTAGACAACAGTTGTATCCTATGCGACCTAGGCCCGGCTCGAACTTGGTGTCGAATCTCGTTGTCTTGTAAATACATATACATTTGGTTGTGCATATTCGAGTCTCTGTTGGTCTGTGTGTGTGTGTGTCTTTGTGTTTCTTTCTCATTTCTGTACATAAGGCGTGAGTTGGGTCGGCGTGTTGTGTGCGTGTGTGCGAGAGTCAATGTTGCGTGCCTGCTCTCTCTCTCTCTCTCTCTCTCCCTTCGGTTGCTTCCGGTGTGCTTCTGGGATGCCCCAGAAACGGTGAAGCACGACTTCCTACGCGCCGTCACTCCCTAGTCCAAGACACCCGTGGTCTCGCCTTTCTCCACGCACGCGCGAAACTTCGCGACACCGTACTGTTGTTATTGCTGGCAAGAGGGTCACTATAGTAATCAATGTCCGGCGAAGAGCTACAACAAACGACCGGCAGTGAACATGGTAGACGCGGAAGTCGCGGACATACAACAGGTCATTACAAGATCAAAAGGCAAAGCCACGGAGTGGGAAACTCATGAAGCCATCCGGAAGCAAGCAACCGAATGGGTGAAGAAGGCAAATGAATGGAATGCGGCTGAGCTCGAACAACAAAAGGAGAATGCCGAAGAGCTCACCGGCCCGGGGCAACCCGAAAACCCAACCTTGCAGGCGTTACAAGAATGCCAAATAACGTTGCCGTTAGGCTGGTTATTGCAACTGGTACCACGGTTCATGGAAGGACGGCAGCAGACACACCACCGGCTCCGGCATTCTTTTCAAATCCGGAGGAAGGACCGGCAATGGTGGACACAAGCAGTCCAGCAATCACAGCCATTGTGAAGGGAAAAGAGCTACCCGGCACAATTCTCGATGGAGGATTCGGCGTGAACGTGATCAACCTCCAAACGTGTAACACGCTAGGAATCCAGGACTGGGAACCGTGTCCGTTTTGGCTTCGGATGGTGGACACTAGCTCAGTACGGCCGACCGGATTAATACGCGATCTGGAAGTGACCATCAGGGCTCACACATTTCGCATTTCCGCAGTAGTTCTCCAGCTACAAGCTTAGGGAGCTTACCCACTATTGTTGAGATGGCCCTGGTTAAAAACGGCACACATAAAGCAAAACTGGAGGAAGAACATAATTACGTTCCGGCGAGGAAAAGCGAAAGTACAAGTACCGACTCAACCACGATCCGGTACCGGCAAGGAATCAACGCTGCTATATGCGGAATGTGTTAACATGTTGGAAGGATTGGCGGACGAAGAGGTCGATCAATACTTACAGGAAAATCTGAAGATCGTACCTCTGTTCGAGATTGATGTAGCCAAAGCAGTATCACCGTACGTACTGCAACCGGACGGGACTGAAGAGGAACCGGATAAAGAGGCAATTCGGGAATTACAGCAAGCACAGGAGGCACTAGAAAAAGAAATGGCAGTATCACAGTGCGTGAAAGCATCCCAACTAGAAGAGGTAAACCTAGGTACCACAGAGGACACAAGACCGGTGCACATCGCCAAGGAAATGACTTCGGAGAACAAAACGGCAATGATCACACTCCTAAAAGAATTTCGCGATGTGTTCGCCTGGTCCTACGAAGACATGCCAGGACTCGATCCTCAGTTATATCAACACCAGATACATCTGAGCAAAGACGCCAAACCGGTAGCGCAACGACGTTACCAGATGAACCCGAATTACGCAGCAAAGGTCAAATAGGAAATCGACAAGTTGTTGAGAGTGGGCTTCATCCGACCGGTAAAGAAAGCCACATGGCTCAGCCCGATAGTGGCGGTACCCAAAAAGAACGGTAAGATCAAAGTGTGCGTCGACTACCGGAAATTGAATGCGGCTATTGTAACGGACGCCTTCCCACTTCCATTCACAGATGGAGTCCTGGATGCGGTCGCCGGTCATAAGGTGTACAGTTTTCTGGATGGTTTCAGCGGCTATAATCAGATCCAGATGCACCCCACCGACCATGAGAAAACCGCTTTTGTCACCGAATGGGGAGTCTTTGTTGCCGTAGTGATGATGTTCGGACTGAAAACGGCACCGGCAACCTTCCAACAGATCATCATGGAAATTTTCGGGGAATTCATTCTGGCATTCATGCAGGTGTTTTTGGATGACTTCGTTGTTTATAGCCAGGAAGGGGATCACCTTCAGCACCTCCGACTATGCCTAGAAAAATGTAGGGTTTACCGATTAAGCCTGAACCCGGCAAAATGCGTGTTCGGAGTAACCAGCGGAGCGTTACTGGGCCACATCGTCAACAAGGACGGTATCGCAGTGGATCCGGACAAAGTAAAAGCAATCCTGGAGGCACCGGCACCAGCCACGGCAAAGGCACAAAGCCGGTTCTTAGGAAAAATTCGGTGGCATAGCCGAATGCTCCGGTATCTGGCAGACCTGGCTACACCACTACATGCCGCAGTACATCGGACACCGTTCCGATGGACGGACACAGAAGACCAGGCTTACCGGGCACTAAAAGTACTGTTGTCACAAGCTTCGGTGGTGCAACCTCCGGATTGGTCCAAAGAGTTCCATGTGTTCGTTGATGCGTCCGACATTGCAATCGGGAACGCACTAATGCAACTGACAGAACTGAAATGGTACCAGCCAGTCTATTATGCTAGCTGGAAGTTGTCCCAAGCAGAACGTAATTATTCCACGACGGAAAGGGAGGCTTTGGGAATGATCTACAGTGTCACCAAGTTTAGACACTATCTGTTGGGAAGGAAATTTTCCTTTCACGTAGATCATTCGGCGCTCCTCTATTTGGTGTCCAAAGCATCACTCACCGGTAAGCTGGCCCGGTGGACGTTACTACTGCAAGAATTCGAGTTCGAGATATTCCACCGACCCGGCATACAGCATGCGGTAGCGGACTATTTAAGCTGGCTAGATTCCGACGAAACCAGTGACGGAGTCCCAGACGACTTTCCGGATGCAGAGTTGTTTAGAGTCACAACAGAAACAACAACAGACAGTTCGGTCACAGAGGAAGACAAGTAGCTCACCAATATGCACTTGTTTCTGAGCACCGATTTACCTTCGGAGGAGATGAACAGAGACGAAAGGAAACGCTTAGCGGTTCAAAGCCGGCACTTCTGTCTATTGCAAGACACACTATACCACAAAGGCGCAGATGGCATATCGTGGCGTGCAGTGCGTAGTGACGAAAAGGAAGTAATATTGCGTGAGGCACACTGCGGCGTGGCCGGAGGACATTATGCCGGAGATGCTATGGCAAGGAAAATATGGCAAAGTGGACTATGGTGGCCAACAACATTGAAAGATGCAATCCGGTACGCTAAAGAATGCGACCTATGTCAACGAATGGGGCAACCAACCGAACAAGCCAAAATGCCTCACCAGCTCGTACTACTGTTAGAACCATTTCAGAAATGGGGACTAGATTTTGTAGGTCTGTTCAAACCACCGGCAATGAGAACCGGCAACCGGTACGTGATCGTCGCTACGGATTACTACACGAAATGGGTGGAAGCGAAAGCACTACGCGACAACACCGCGGCATCCACGGCAAAAAATTTATATGAATGCATCTGGTGCCGATATGGATGTCCGATAGAGCTCATAAGTGACCAAGGTGGGCACTTCTTAGGGCAAGTAGTGGAAATTTTGACGACATTTTATGCGGTGGTGCACAAACGGAGCACTCCCTATTATCCGCAAGCCAATGGATTAGCAGAGTCAACAAATAAAACACTACAGAATATCCTGCGGAAAATCGTCAATGAGAACCGGACGGATTGGGATACAAAGCTGCACAGTGCACTCTGGGCTTACCGAACGGCATATAAAACAAGTATCCGCACAACACCGTTCCGCTTAGCATTCGGATTAGAAGCAGTGATGCCGGTAGAGTTCCAAGTCCCGAGTTTACGAATACAGATTCGGGAACGCCTAAATGAGAAGGAATCGGAAGCTATCCGGTTAAACGCACTTTGCGAATTAGAAGAACACCGGCTAGCCAACATCATGCACCTAGAACTAGAGTAGCGGCGAAGGAAGGCGTTCGTGGATCGTCACCGAAAAGGGAACGAAAAGATGTTCGGCATCGGTAAGCCGGTACTCATGTTCCAGACCCAGATGGGTAAGATGCCGGGAAAGCTACGGTTTCGGTGGACCGGACCATACTGGATTACGCGAGAGTTCAACGGTTCCTACCAATTAGGGACACTCGCCGGCGAGGTACTGGGTAAATGGGTCAACGTGTTCCGACTCAAACCATACAATGGACCCATGCCAAGAAACCCATTTGAACAAGTGAAGGGCAACAAGAACCGGACACCGGTAAGGCGGAAGCGCCGGCAAGCGGTCTAGCGTCCAGCAAGGATCACAATCCAGATAGGGGTCCAGTGGGACCAGTCGCTAATTAGCAAAACCATTTATTATCTAAAAAAAAAAAGCAAAGAAAGAAATCGAATCAAAGCAAATCAATGTAAATCATGCAAGGGCGAGGAGTGGACGGACACATGCAAAAAGACGGAGTGAACAGGCACTTTGAAAAGGTACGCAGTGGGCTATTAATAGGGTATTAAACCGCCGCCACATGGCACGTCATTCTATTTTAGTACACGACATGCACATGCACCGGTAATGAAAAAAACAAAATAGGCGCCAACATGCAACAAGAAGACCCCCGCCACATAGAAACCCTCACATTTCGCGAACAGAAGAGCACAAACGCAAACAGGCGATTAAAGATCAGCAGACGCAAACCCACGCACATAGAGACTCTTCACACACAACCCTCACCAACGCTCATCGACCTCGACGAAGCCATGGACTACCAAGCACTCTCTGAAGCAGCCAAGAAGTGGCTAAGGCAACACGGCTTAGAGGGGTCTCCTCACCATCATGGAGGCGCCACCGCACCAGGAGGCGGAGAAGATAGTCAAAGAAATCGACACAGAGCTGATTACTGAGGAGGCCATCCATGCGTTGATTGGCCTTCCAGAAGGGGGAATCTTCACTATCGATAACCCTACCCCGAAACAGCTCCAAAAATACTTTGGGGAATACTCTCTAGCAAGCAAGGCCTACCGGACACAGGGCGGCGAAGATCCTCTCTTTCGAGAGATTGCCCGGGTGCTCCATGAATTCGGACATGTATACCCTCGACCCCCTTGCATGCCCCAGAACCGGGCCGGCTTAATCATAGCCACATATGAAGGTGTGAAGTTGGACTGGGCGGTACTAATTGCGAATGGCCCCTGTGCGGCCATCGACTCTGTCAGAGGCAAAGAGGGTCGAAAGATATGGACGGCGGTGGCGCAATGGCTCACTCTATTGGCGCCACCTATCGAGCCCGTCAAGAGCATGAAGCGGGGAAGAACAACCGAAGGCACCCCGAAAACTGCCTCTAAACGACAGCAGCTGTTGGCGTCTAAGGCAACCAAAGGGAAGGCGGCCGACACGGACCAGGCGGCAAAGGAGCGCGCCAACAAGAAGCGGCAGGCGGAAACGCAGGAAGAGCCACCGGTGCGGCCAATCAAGATCAGGCTTAGCCTACCAGTTCAACAAGCGTCAGACCCCTTGGCAGCGAAAATCAACATCGGAACTCAGGAGGGGGAAATGGAGGAGGAACCGTTAGAGCACCTCCAGCGGCGCCAGAAGGCAAGCACCTCCGAACATGCACGGGAGCATTCGGACCCAAAGAAGGATGGAACGCATGTACCCCGCCCTGAGCAGCCCGCACCAAGGATGGAACCGGAACCGGTTCGGACAGAACCGGCCATAGAGCCCCCTTCACAACAACCTCTACCGGCGGGTCAGGATATGGCAAGACCAGATATGCCAGCGCCGGAAGTACAGTTGTCGACCCCACCAGCAGGCCAAGAGCATTCAGAGGTGGAGCGGCCAATGGAGCCACAACTTGAACGGCAAAGTGGTCACCAACAAGAGCCAGAGTTGCAGCTCGACGCAACTGGACAAAACCGACCAGTGGCCAGCGACACCAACAGCCAACCCTCTGGGCAGATGCAACAACAGGGCACCGGCAGCCAATGGCTCCGGTGGATTGGAGAACAAATTGCCGGAGTGGTACACTACATAGAGGCGGAAGAGAAAGCGTTGATGGACCGGTTTCTCGTCACAACCGGAGAACTAGAGACGGCCCGGTCAAGGATCCAGAGCCTAGAACAAGACTTGGACCTGGCCACAGAAGAATTGGCCAAAATGGCCTTAACCAGACCATAGCTCCAAGCACCGGTGACCCCGGTCGATGTACAGAATAAAGAAGCACCAGCACCTATACATAGCAATAAGACCCCAGAGACGGAAACAATCCTAGAGATAGTGGCGGCGCAAGCAAAAGAGCTTGCTGAATTAAGAGATGAACTGGCCGCACAGGAAGCATTACGGACCTAAGAGCGGGACTTGAAGAAAGCAGCAGAAGAAGAGCAACGAAAGACTACTGAGAACCTCCGCCGAGCAGAAGAGAATCTACGGAAAGGACATCAGGCCTACGACCGGCTGAAGGAGGAGAAAGAGAAGGCACTGCAAGAAAAGGAGAAGCTGCGACGGATGGCGGAAACAGAGATCGAAAGGCTGAAAGAAGAACTCCGTCAGCAAAAGGACCGAGAAGACCGTGCTCGCCGGCAACTCAACCAAAAGCTGAAGCAGAAAACCGATGATTTTGAGCACCTGCACCGGGACTACAAGCACCTGGATACGGAGCATAAGAAACAGCAAGAGAAGATGGCAGAGCTCCGGCAGGAGGTACATCGGGTTGAGACGATGCTAGCGGAGGAATGTGCTGAAAGAACCACACTACTGGAGGAAGTCGCGCAAGAACGGATGGAGCTGCATAAGCAACATTATGAAGAGAAGGAAAGAGCGACGATGATCTTGCAAAGGCTACAGAACACTTATCAAACCCAACTGTCACATTACCAGGAGCAAGAGGTGGATACGGTGGCACTCATCAAGCAGTTGAAGGACGAACCAAAGATGGGATTGGAGCGGATCCAGTTCATTGTCCAGGCATGGAGGAACAAGACCAAATGCTTGATTGACAAAAGCTCCGCGCAATGGTGGGACAAATGGGCAAAGCACACAGCCGAGCTCCAGTTGCTACGGGCAGACGCGGAAAATCGGCAGAGGGAAGGCGACGACTACTACATGCTAACGAAGGAGGACTTCATTGCCATCAGAGAGGAATTAGCTGAAGATTTTATAACTCTAGCGGAGGAGCAGGCAGCAGTGGTCTGGCAATTGGTAGCCCAGCTAGATGATGATCGACTAGATGCTCAAATCCAATTTGAGAGCTATGAGCAGACCAAGCTACGGAGAGAAGAAGCAAAGCAGGCGGCAACTGTCAACCTCAGCGATGAGGAGCCATCACCGGAGCAAGGACCGGACGGAGACAAGGCCGGGACGAGTCAACCGGAGTCAAATCCGGCGGAGCAGCTAACGGAGGAATCACCACCACAACCGCCGGTACCGGAAGCCGAACAGACGCCCGCTCAGGAGCAACAGTCGGAGGAGCCGCAGCCACCGCAACACCAACAGCCGCAACAGCCACAACAACAACAACAACAACAACCGGATTCCGAACAACCATTAGATACCCTAGAGCAGAGTATTTTGGACATCTTGGACGAAGGCTAAGGGCCGGATAGTGGGATTCGACGTACAAGGTACTGTCCCACGGGCGTGCCATGTGTTACCCAGCCGGCAAAGGAGCAGAGACTAGAATGTGAAAGGGATGGTTATTCGGAATATATTTAATTAAGTAGATTAGATTATAATTATGTAGTGAACGGACGGACCGGAATCGGTATGCCGATCCGGATCCGGACCGATTCCGAACAGGTGCCGGTTGGCACTGTTTTGTACGCAGCACCGGTGACCTATATAAAGGCCCGGTTACAATGTATAACTTTAACGGAGAATTAATATAAGCTTCTTGTTTTGTCTTCACGTATTGATTACTATTCTGAATTAATTGTTATATCTTACGCTTGTATTAAGTGTATGCCTTATTGCTAAGTAGCTAATTAAGTCGAAGTAATCGTTGTGTCTTAAGTTATCTCGCCGTAACACCCCTTTGGTGAAGTGTCTTCCAGAGACACCCTGTGTTAGGCTATTGTCCGGCCCTAAGGATTAACACCAGGGTAGCCACAGTCGATGCAAGCACAATGATGGATTCGGTACAGAAGAGCGAGACATCGTCGCTGGTAGATAAAAGCCTGCACCCCCAAACCAGCCACGCCTCCACGCAAATAGTGCCGTCAATTTTCGTCACCACCAACGAAACATCTCTAACGACAGACAGGACACCGAGCCTCCAGACCAGGCACGCTTCCACGCAAACGCCACGACCGCCTGTCATCATGAAGAGATCTACACAAACGGACAGGGAACCCAATCCCCGGAGCCAGCAAGCTGCAACCCAGACAGGGCCTCCCCTCCGTGACTACCAAGACGAGCTCAAGTCCCAGATCACTCAAGCCGAGCTAGTAGAACAAAACCACAACAACACTATTGGCCAACTACGGGAACAAGCCGCGGGCCGCGAAGCTGACCTCTAGCGACGGCTTGCCGAAAGCTCGGCCGCGCTCAAAGCACAAGAAAGAGAGGTGATGAACCTTCAGGTCGCTATCACCGAGGCCAAAGAATGATTCATCAAGGAAGAAGAGAGGAATAGCCAATGGGAACGCGAGCTATTCGCAGACAACCAGGAATTACGGCATCAACAAAAGGAATTACAAGAACTGGCAAATGAACACGTGCAAAAGTGGAGGATCTCTGAAGACCAAAGGGTGCAAATTTCCGATGCTTATCACCAGTTGCAAACAGAGGACTAGAGGACATTGCCGCTAGGGAACGACAACGGGACGCTTGGAGACAGGAAATGGACGAAACTATAGCACAGCTCACCAAACATTACAAGCAAACAATCGCGCTCGTAACTGCAAAAGCAAAGGATAACCAAGCTACTCTGGAGCTCCTCGTCCGCAAATGCCAAGGCCGCAAGGGAGGAAGTGGAAGCTCACCGAGCTCGCATCGGCATGGACAATACTAGAATAAAGATCCTGATCAACAAATATCGCCAACAACTCACCAAGAAGATCGAGGAAACGCTCGACCGCGTATGGCAGGAATGGTCAGCCCAAGCCACTGAACTACACATATTTTGTGCGGATGTCGAGAATCGAAGGAAGGAGGGTCGAGGGTTCTACAAGATGGATGACACCAGCATCCAGACCCTCCGTGAAGACTTGACCGAGGAATATCATACCTTAGCAGAATCCCACACCGTAGCAATCGAGCAACTTCTAGAGGAATTCAACGACGATCAAATGATGTTCCGTTTAGAAGCCGAAGCTTACGAGGAGGAACGCCTAGCTACCATGACTAACAGAGCTCCCACGACCAATGACAACAAACCAGAGCCAAGAACAACCACCACCACGGAAGCCAGATAGGAGGGACCCGCCCCTACAGACACCCACATCACAACCGAGCAACAAACTACGACCACAACCCTGCCTGAATCAGAACCAACAGAGGGCGGCGCACTCGAAGACACAGCCATCCCGGACTCGGCAGCAAAACCCCCATCACCAACCCCACCTTCCGAGCAGCCTGACCAACCCCACGCCCCCGAGGATATCCTCGGCATATTAGAAGAGGATTAAAAAGAACCCTTAAACCCCCTGGTATAAAGGGCAATTTTGTAAAATTTTGGCAAACTCCATTGTTGTCCCTCCACTTTGTGAATCATGGGTCCGATGGACAAAGTCCTGTCCCACGGGCGTACCATGTGTTGTCCACAGGCCAAAAATGTAATTACAAAATATGTAAACTCGCCAGTAGGTAGAAAAGTAGGTGAGGAAATAGGTAGAACAAAATTAGTCGAGTTTTGAGCCCCTCACAATTAGCCGACGGCTCGGCTCTGTGTAAAGAAGAAAACTATATAAGCTGAGACCTGCATACCTCGAGAGGAGGAGATACTTAGATTATTTAGCCGGATTAATATCCTAGCACTGAGCTCTACACAAAACGGTTTCCGGCCGAGAGCCGTGTACTGTATTCACTGTGAGCTTTCTCATTTAATATAAATCTCGCTCTTACTGTTCCTTCATCTGTGTATTCTTCCCGTACTCGTAAACCGAGCTACGTCTATGTCTACCGGGTTGTAACCAGTGTACGCTCCCCATTCCCCTAACGTCTTCTCGGTGTAGAAGAAGCCTCCACGTAACACGACCCCTTGATACCTATAGCCTGTGGGCTCATCAAAGGTGTTTCCTCTAGAAACGGTTAACATGTACCGCCTCATTGGTTGTTCCCGCCACCGGCACCATCTTTAGTACAAATAACGTGATATAATATAGATGACCATTGATATTTTTGTCAGGATAACTGATGTTGGGATGTTTGTGGAAATCAAGGACATGGCAAGCCAAAATTTGGTGCCGATTAGCGACATGGCTTGATGGTTGTTGTGGACGTAAGAAGCAAATTATTTCTGAGCGATAAGGATGAGTGTAGATGGTGTGGGGGTTGAAGCAGATTATTATGAGCAGGAATTTGGTGGTAATCGGCGAGAGGGTTGATGTGGAATTAAGAAGCAAAATTCTTTTGAGGGATAAGGAGGAATGAAGATGGTGTGGGGTTTGAAGCATATTATCATGAGTTGGTGAGGAAAATTTTTGCACTAATTTGTTTGTTGTCTATATGTCAGGCTCCTTGATGGAATTCGGTGTCATGGGACGGAGTGAAGAAGATTTTAGGTTTCATCTTAGGGAGCGCAACATACAAGATCGTATTGTCGTTGTTGTCATGTAAGATTTTAGGTGTCATAGGGAGTGCAACAAATAGGATCGTCTTGTCGTTGTTGTCATGTAGTTATTGTCTTTATAGAGTTGATTCATGACGAGACGATGAGTGACGATGGTGTGGGGGTTGAAGCAAATATATGAGGGGATGAGGAAACATTTTATAATCGTTTTGCTATTATTTATACATGAATTTGGTGGTAATCGGCGAGATGGTTGATGTGGACTTAAAAAGCAAATATTTTTTGAGGGATAAGGATGAGCGAAGACGGTGTGGGGGGTGAAGCATAATATTATGAGTAGGTACAAAAATTTGTTGAAAATGGACAGATGGTGGATGTTGAAAATGAAGCAGATTTTCTATTGATGAGTGAAAATGGTGTTTGAGGGTGAACCAGATTTTTTATGAGTGTCTGAGGAGAGTGATTCATATTATTTTTTGATGGTGTAGGGGCTGAAGCATACTTTCATGAGGGGAGAAGGAGAGCACATTGGATGTTGGTCATCGTGTCTTCCAATCTCAAGGACCTTGGTAGTAAAAGATGACACTGTTGATGGAAAATGAAGCACATTATCTATTTATGACAAGGATGAGTGACGATGGTGTCGGGGGAAGAAGCATAATTTCATGAGGGGATCCAGAGAGTAGTGTCATTATGTTTTTTGCATGTACAGGGCTTTGGTGATTTACGACGAGAGGTGGTTGATGTGGACTTTGGTGGTAATCGCCTAGATTTTGGATGGGGAAAACAAAACAGATTCTTTGTTTGATAACGATGAGTCATGAGGTTGGCAGGGGCTAAAGCATACTTCACGATGGGAGAGTGGATTCATTTTCTTTTTTGTTTTATGAGTGTTGATGTTGTGGACTTGGAAGCATTTTCTTGAGGGTCGACGAGAGTACATGCTTTGAAGCTTGCAGATTTTTAATGATATTATCACCCTTTACAATTGTCTCTTTGAAGCATTTAACACACAACAATTCATGTCAAATGTGTTGTTGTCATTGGAAGACGTTGCTCAACTCCAGACATTGGAATTCATTGTTAAAGTGATCACATTACAGGATTTATAAAGCTGGTTGTTTTTGTAGGCATTTCTGTTGTGAAAGGTTGAGGGCTAATGTGGAAAAATGAAGTTCGAAAAAGCTGGATACTCAAAGATGTTGTTTATATGTTGAGTATGGTCTTCAGTACATGCGTAACCAAATGCAAACATGAAGTTTTCAAACTACTAGCCAGGGTGGAAGTCGTTGATAAAGTGATCACATTACAGGATTTATAAAGCTAGTTGTTTTTGTAGGCATTTCTGTTGTGAAAGGTTGAGGGCTAATGTGGAAAAATGAAGTTCGAAAAAGTTGGATACTCTGAGATGTTGTTTATATGTTGAGTATGGTCTTCAGTACATGCGAAACCAAATGCGAACATGAAGTTTTCAAACTACCAGCCAGGGTGGACAATCAAGAGCTTTAGCATATGCGGAATCAACTTCAGCTAACTTTGTCTGCAACATGAAGTTTTTAGAGACCATGGCAAGGGTCAAAGGAAGATGTGTTTTAGACGCTTCTAACTACAAATGTGGCCATTTGGAATGAAATCATGATAGAATGGACGTTTCGATGAAGCATTGACTGGTTTTTACATGCTGAAGATTGTTTTCACCTTTATATGTGGTCTTCTAGCTTGTCGTAGCAAAGGCGTTATTGGCAAGGCTGAGAGTTGTATTCATGGATTATAATTATCCTTATCTTGCCAAATGCCAAAGCTTATATTTGGTCTTGTCTTTGATAATATATACTTGTGGAGATGAAACAATATTATATACTATTTGTATACTGCCTTTGGCCTTTTATTAATACCAATGGAGCATATGTTTGATGGAAAAAATATGTAACTGAACTTCCTAGAGTTTACTCTTGTGATGATAAGGTCAATGGTTTGAATTTCCTTTTGATCATGAAAGGAACATGTGGACTTTAGTAGGTCAAATAAAGGTGATGGGATAATTAACATTTTGCTCACATTAGGCACATTAGGATTTACTATTTTTATTTGCATGAGGGGCTCCAAGGACAAAAAAGCTCGTTGTTAAGGTGGAAGCTTTGTGGGGATTTCGATTGGGCTTAGGGTTGCGAATAAAGAGAGCGTGTGAGACCAACAATGACAAGAGGCAACAAAGTCGTCGTCTATGGGGATGTTGCACCAAAGTTAAGGAACCCCCCTCTGAAGCTCTCCTTGCAAATCATATTCTCTTTTATCTTATTTACTTGCAATATAAGCCACGAGTGCCATGTAACAAAGTTGAGTTCATCTGGTTTGTATCTTATTCTAATTGTAAGTTCGTAACTTTTATGTAATATGCCTTTTTAATATCCAATAAATTAATTTTTGTAAAACTATTCTCTAATGTAATCGTGATTGAACAAGGATCATGCAATGATTTTTCAGCTCAAAATTTTCAGAATGATGCATGAAGATACATGAATTTTGGTAAAAATCGACGAGAATGAATTCTGGGACACTACATCAAAAGGCTTGTTGTACCAACACTAAGAATATTCTATGAGGATTGCATCAAAATTTTCAGAATATGATTCTGACCATCAAGAAAAAAGTTATGAGCATACAAGAAATTTTGGATGGCGAGAGTCGAGTCCGCCACACTATGTAGTCGACGTCCCATCCACAGAATGATGCCAAACAAAACAAGGGCCAAAATCATAATATTAAAAACTCCTAAATATTCCTCCAATGGGAAGGGGTTGGATTCAAAAATCTTGAAAATTAAAAAATTAAAAATAATACTAGCAATAAGAAAATTAATATTAAAATAAGTAAATAAATAAAAAGTTTTTCCTCAAATTGAGGAAAGTTGTGGGTTTTAGGTTTTGGGATTGGTGGATCTCGGAATATGCAATTTGGCACAACGTGGTTGAATATTCAATCCTACCAAGTGCGACTCATTTGTTTAACTCATCAACTGTTAAACATAAATTTCTATTGGTACTCTTATATTTACTTTTTAGATATCTTATTTTAATCATATTGTGTGCATGAGGGTGTGGATTTTTATTCCTGTTATCACATAAATCAACGATTGCCATTTGAACTATATGTTCCTATTAATCATAATTGATTCAATGTGTCTAATTTGAGGTATGTGAAAGTAAGATATTTGGGTTAGATGAGGTGTCAAAGGAGACATGACGCATCGGAACCTTGTTGAGCCCCATAGGAGAATTTGGTTCTCTTGTAGAATGTCATCAATGGAAGAAAAGCCCTTGTGAAAGGCTCTCCACGAGAGAACATGCTCATTTTCTCATGGAACCTAAATAGTTCTTCTTAGGTGAAGGACCAAGTGAACCACTTGTCATCCTCTTGTGAAGGTGGTCCATATGAGATCACACGCGTTCTCTTGTAAAGCCTTCACAAGAGAATATGCTCGTGCTCTCTTGCACATAGCTTTGGTTCGCTCCCCTTATTACTAAAGTTAACCCCCATCACCACCACACACACACACAAACAAACAACCCAAAGTTGAGAAATGCCTGAAATACCCCTACCCCCCTAACAAATGTAAACATAGTACACACACATAAATATATGTAAGCACATACGTACATACATACATATAAAATGCACAATACATCTAGATTCTACACACACCAACATCCTAAAGTGTATTCCTCGCCATCACATTCACAACAAAAATATTCATATCTATACACATAGAAATATAAATAAGGCATGTACATACTTACATACATATGAAATGCACAATACTATTATACTATACACACCATCCATTCACACACAAAAGAAAACTACACCACACATTTCTCTCTTTACAAATACACAGACACATTGAAAACATTCACATCAAAGCACATTCACATTACAACATATGCACATTCCCATGTAGCCACAAATGCATGTTTACACACAACCCATGTGCATATCATATCAATTCATGCATACACATTAATGCATAAACACATACTTACACATGCACTTGCACACATTTAACACTTTCATGCGCACACATCCACATTTGTACATACACAAACATTCGTGCATAAATATTCGAGGTCGTGGAAACAATTACGAGTATTATTCGAGCATAAACATTTGAGCTCACGTAGACAATAGCAAGTATTAAACTAGGATGGGTCATGATTCCAAGTGTTCCCATACACACCAAAGAAGAGAGATAATCATGAGCATTGTCTTGTGCAAACTTACATTCTCGGTCCTTGCTAGGAATCAACAACAGTCTAGCTTCTACTTAACCAGTTTGGCTTGTCTGGTTAAGTCTTAACTACTGTAGGAATATTCAAACTTGAACCAAACCAAACCCTAAAGCAGATAAAGCTTAACCGATTTGGCACTGCTCAAGCTAAACCAATTGAGCTCAAACCAGTTAATGAAGCTCAAGCCTGAACTGAGCCAAGACAAACCGTAAGACCATTTATAAAGGGTTTAATGGCTTGGTTCCCATTTGAGGCTAGCCGTAGTTGACTCCCAGTTCCTGCAAACACTGCTAATGCAATTACTTCAAATCACATCATCCTTGGTCTAGGACCTTAGTGGTCCTTCTCACATTTTTTGCTCACACATTCGTGGGACACAGAGCCGGTTGACAAGTCTCAAAACTATTTATTATGACAAGTACTTGGTGAATCCCATGCCTTCCACCCCATCAATAGTTGCCAATGCAGAGTTTTCATTGTGATTCATAGCAAAATATTCAGTATAGTTGTAATGATCAAAGTTAGTGGAATAGTTGGGGAGATTTTCGCCATTTGTGGCATAAATCTTTTTATTGCAACAATATGCTTTGATGTGGTCTCTTAGTAATAATATCACCAATTGTCAATAGTGAGATGCTTATTGGTCATGTAAGTAATTACAGCTTCCTACTCATTCGTCACCTATCACCCCATAGCACCATCAAGGCCTATGTCCATGTAAATGTTTCAAACCTCAAGGGAAATTTCAGATCCATTCACTTGTGCTACAATCTCTTTATAGTTTTATGTAATTGGACAATGACAATTATTTGTTTGATAAGAGTATCGTTTCTCTTCATCATAGAACATGACATCAAATATAGTTTTCATAATTCTTGAGTTTTGTGACTTAAAACTTTTTTTTTATCCTAAGTCAAGGAAAAGTTTGGGACGTTTGCTAAACATTGCCATAAATTAGGTATTTCCAAACTCTTAAATTACAGAAAACAAATACTGAAATAATAAGACTTGGACCTATCTGCACAATAAAAAATGACAAGCTAACAACCATTATACTCACAAATTTAATGCGAAATAAATCAAATGATCCAATGACCTAAAACAAATCAGATTAAATTGACACAACAAAAAATTCATGCATGGTCAGTTAAAGCAATTCAATGACACATGTTTCCCAATTCCCAAGTCTTGATGCATGCTCTAGTATGTAAGTCCAAACCAGTTGTACACCCCCATAAAAATTCCAAGCCAAATCAGTTGCTTCTTTACTTCTGGCAATTCTCTCATCTGAAACGGATACCCATACATTGGAATAACAAGAAAGCATGTGCTAAAGCATAAAGTAAAAGCATTGCCATTATATATCACATAAACTTTAGGTATCCCCACAAAGAATTGCCTTAGATATTGCAACGGTACCTCTGAATTATTAGAAATTTCAAATATGAAATGTTGATGCACAAGAAAAGCTCATGCTATGCAACCGTAATTTCAAGTATTAGGTCACTAGTTACAAAATCTTGTTTATAATTTTAGATTGAGATCATGCTCAACTATCTCTCCTAGATTGCTTCATATGATTGAAATTTAACATTTTTCAACTAATTGTCCTCAAAAGTTGCTCTACTACATTGACAAGTTGTCTTCTTTGAGACATTATAAAATTCTACACCATCGGCATTGACAAATATTTACACTCGTAACAATTAACATTGACTCAAAAAATAATACTAGATGAAAAAAGGAAATGTAGGAAAATGAATTTTATTATAAATGAAAAACAAGAGCTACAAGAATATGTCAAGGACTAGCATTGGACAAAATGGTTTGATGACATTGAGGTCTTTCATATATGTTGTACTCATAGTCTTATGGATGTGCACCACCTAGTTAGTAGTGATGAATGCATTAAAGTTATCTATCACACAATGTGCTACAAGTATTTTGTATGCCCTTTACACCATCCCCCTCCTTCAACAATGAGTTGCACAAGTCACAATGCAAGGACGATGAATTTACCGCACAAGCCAGGGCTTTAACAGATTCTCCAAGGGTTCCCAAGTTAGATCACTAGGTGTATAATCTAATTAATTAAGGAGGGAGTATAACTTGTTGTATATGATCCTAGCATCCAAAATCAGTTTGGTCTTGAACTTTGTCCATCAACAATTTGAACAAGTAATAGGGATGGAACTACCTTATTGAAATGGAGCTAAAAGCACAAGGTTTTAACAATGAGACAGTCAAACACTAAGTGGATACAAGTATGTGAAGGATGATCTTATTAGATAATCCATTGTCTAGTATTATCACAAATGTGTATAGAATGCTTGCGCCTTGAAGTACCGGGAAGCTCTTTAGCTATAGTTTCTCACACGTTTCAATTTCTTGAGCACATATAATGTGAGGATACACCAAAGAAAGTAGATGCTCTATCTCAACATTTATGTCTTGTACCTCGTCCAAGAGAGCTAGTTTGTGACCCTCCAAATCAAGTTATCTCACTTGGAATTGCTTATGACTAATGGATGACAAGTAATATCTTTGACATGCTCATAGATTCAAGTATTACTTGTTGCATCGGTATAGAGATATCACATGGAAGTTTTTGCACCAGACATCTTGTACTTTATTCGAGAACGTGGATTATGTTTAGTTTAGCTAGCACGACTGGTTGCTCTTTCAAAACAATATTTTATACACTCCTGTTGGTCCTTGTCATCATCAAATCTTGCAATAGCAAAATATTTGTGGATATTTTGGAGTCCACAAGACTTTAGAGTTGCTAATTTGAAACTATTGAGGGCCGGTTTGCTAAAGACCATGTTTGCACATGTGATGCTTATTGACATTCTAAAATGCCTCGATATCGCCCATATAGGTTGTTGTAGCCATTACCTTTGGATGTCATTACAAATCTCTTATCTTCCAAAGGTTCTAATGTCATTCTCATGATGATGGATTGTCCCACTAAGATGATCGATTGCCTTCCATGTAGCAAAATTATCATGTCATCTATTAAGTTTTTAGATGACATTATCAATGATAGTTTTGCATTATCCCCATACCACACAAATAAGTTGTCTGCTAATTGCCATTGTCTTCATTCTACACCAACTAACAACATGTCAAGTTGGGATTGTGTGGTTGTTATGACGTAACCATCAAGCCATTGTTAAGCTAGATTATCAACATCTTGTCCATTAGAGTCAAGGATCATGTGTGGTTGTGACATAATGTGAAGACATGTGTACCATGTGACAAGCTAGATTATCAATATATTGGTCAGTATCCATGTCCACTCAGTGTTGTTTCTGAAGCCTTATGCCTTCATTTCCATTCCAAATCAAGTTGCTCCTCTCCACCTCCTAATCCACTTGTTCATGGGCCAAAGTACAAGGTTGAAGTTGATATAGACTTGAATATCATCCACAACAAGTTATTATTACCTCACACATTGGTCAGGTTAAACAATGAATGATCTAACTTGGTAGCATATGTAAACAATATTGTTACTCACCTAACTCTTACAACAAATCTCATCATCAATATCTTAAAATCCAAGTCCCAAAAACATTTTGTACTCAACATTGCAATAATTTGCATGATAATTATTCTAGCATCTCACATAATGATAGCCAAATGGCATATGGAATGCACAAAGCTATGGATACTAGATACAAGGCAACACAAAACGACTTCATAACATTAGTCTTTAGTTAATCATGTTTTTATACTCTTATTTCTACTTGTACCTAAATAATAAAAAACATTCTTACCTTTTTCCTTTCCAATATTTAGTCTTGCTTTAATGATCAACCTTGTAACCTCTCCTCCGGCTACCACCCGCAAACTGACGGCCAAGCAGAACGAACAAATCAAACTCTGGAGCAATATCTTCGGTACTTTCTAAGCTATCATCAGGATGACTAGGCGGATATTCTCCACTTCGCCGAATTTGCCTATAATAACTCTGTCCACTCATCGACTAAAGTTATGCCATTTTATGCTTATACGGGTTGTCACCCCCGGTGGTGTTTCATGACACCGGCTCCTTCGTTCAAGACCTCGGTGGTCCCGCCCCATTCCAACACATATACGCGGATTACCGCGACATCATCATTAATTAACGTCAAATCAACCTTCAAAATTTCTATTATTAACCCACTTCTGATGTTAATGATCCATTTTTTCTCAGGCATCGACCAAAGCACTTAAGAGTACTCATGCATTGTAAGTGTTATGTGAGCATATACACATTATGTAAAGAGGTTCACGATATCTTTATTAAGATTTTTGAAGGATCTGCAAAATCTTTGTAAATCACCTTTCCCATCACTTGTAAGGTGTTTCCATACTTTCAGTTTCCTTGGGTGAAGTAATTTGACCCAACGGAAGAATATAACGTTCAATTTTCGGAGTTCTAGGGAAAACTCGAAAATTGTTTCGCCTCAAGCGAGTTGAAGTACACATGCCAATGTGTGATTCTTTCCATCGATTTGAAACATGTTGTCAATTCTTTTTTTTTTCTACCTTCAAAAGTGGCCTTTTAATAAAAAGGAATGCAAGAAAATATTTGTGGTTTGCAAGCTACGGTGTGCTCCCGTCCCGTGCCCTCACTTACTACTTTATCTGTAATGCACATAATCTCGAGCCTAGTGGACTCATGCTAATTTATTATAAAGTTTGCACAAACCACTACGTCCGTTGGAGTCATACCCCCTTCGAGGAATAGCATAAATAAATGTGACACCTTAACCAACTTCGAAAAGAAGGTAACATAAAATGGGGTGAGCGGTGCATTGCAGTTCTCGAAGATTAAGCACTCACATAATTTGCCCAAATTTTTTATGTAACGGTTCAAGTTTCCATCAATGGATTCTTTCTTTCAAATGGGGATGAAAGTTGACCATGATTGCAAAACATTAAATAATCAACTAGATATTATTCGATAGTGAGACCTTGTCTTTTCAATGGGTACCTCTATCTTCGTTTTATTTTTAGTACATTTTATGTCCATCCACCACAATGGACTACTATATTTGAAAATAAGTGCCCACAATTAAACCTACCCTATAGATTTAGCATGGATTTCATCAAACATTGGAGTGTGCCCTAATTGAATACTTTGTATGTAAGGCCAACAAATACATGGAAATGGCAATCATCTTTGTGGAAAAGTACCCATGGCAAGAAGATCACATAGCATAACTAATACAAATGATTCTTGGAAGTCCATAACTCAAAAGACCAATAACTTTTTCGTGTCATTCAAGCTACTTACACTTTCTTAATTGAAGTTTAAATTGAGGCCATGGCATTACATACATACATAATTGAAGTTTAATTAGAGGCCATAGCATGCATGAGCATCTTCAAAAATTAATGGTGGGCTTGCATGCACACATACTTACAAGTTACATACATACAAACACATACATACAAACACATACACATACATACACACATACATTCATAACATACATACATCCGCTCACATACAGACAAACATGCATACAAACACGTCTAGGTACATATGTATATACATACAAACACATGTACACACATACATACACACATACATACATCCGCTCACATACAAGCATGCATACAAACACATCTAAATGTATTATATACGTACAAACAAATGTACACATACACACATTCATAACATATATACAGACAAATAACATACTTACATACAGTCATGACTCATAACATACAAACAAACACACACACACGTACGTACGTTCATACATTCATAACATACGTACAGTACATATATACATTTTATGCATTACACACACACATACATACACACACATTCATAACATACAAGCAGTACATTGGACACATTATGTACATAGATACATACATTGTACATATTACATACACAGACATACATTACATAGCATATGCCACACATTGCCGGCATTTGCATATATGAACATGGCATATGCTAGATCGTCACGAATCAATTGTGAGCTTAACATACGCCTTAGAATCAGAAATCAAGAGATTATCCAAAAACAGATCAGGTATCAAATGCCTTTATTTACAAAACAAATAGCCATTGAATAGCAAGACTTGTGTAAAATGTACTTATAATCTCCGAAAAACCAGAGATTATAGGAATCATGGATCAAAGCTTATACACCAGCGAGATAATAAAGAAAACAACAACAACAACAACAACACCAATAATATATAATCAAATCATGCGTTCAAAAGAAATAGTGGGGGAAAAAAATGGGGCCCTAAGGGAGGAAAGGAAAGGAAGCGTGGCCGAACAGAAGAAAGACATGGATGGGGAGCTTGGCCAATAGAGGAGAGGAAATGGAGAAAGGGAATTCGGAAGAGGAAATCGGTCTTCATGGTGGACAGAGTGAGTTCTAAAAGGGGCAAGAAAGGGGATCTGAGAGATGGAAAGGGAAAGGAAGAAGCCTAGTACTAGAAGGCGGAGGAGGCTGTGGAGGGGATGGGAGTACTGAGAAGAGGAAACCCGTGGTGTGAGGGGAGGGGAGGGGAGGGGAGGGACCTAGGGTTCGGATATCTTCTCAGTAAGGAAGGAGGAAGGAAGCGATGAAGGGTGTCAGGTTGTTCTCAAAAGAGGAAGGAAGCAGCAGCGGAGGCGATGGCGATGGCGATGGCGAGCGTGGAGGAGAGTGGGGAAGGGAGGGGGGCAGAGAAGGAAGGGCTGCCAGAGGGAGAATTGGAAGATGGAGAAGAAGAAGAAGAGGAGGAGGAGGAGGGGGAATCAGAAGCAGGACCAGATGTAGGAGAAAGGGCAGAGGAAGGGGAAGGAGCAGGCGATGGCGCAGGGTTTCCGAAGAGGTCGACAGGGATGAGGACTTGGTCAATGGAGAAGATACTGACCGGGAAGGTATTGGAAGGGGTGTTGGTGACGGGGACATTGTTCCAGGCGGTCAAGACCCTGACCACGCCGTTGACGAAGGTGACGTTGAGGCGGTAGTTGCCGCCGACGGGGGCGTTGTAAGAGGCGAAGGTGGAGATGACGGTGTCGTTGGTCTTCTGCAGGTCCGCCAGGGAAGTCCACTGGTTGAGGGCGTGGTACTCCAGCAGGCTCTTCAGCTGGTTGCCGTCGGTCACGTTCTTGAGGAGCGACGCCGCCGGCTCCGACGTGAAGGCCTTGTTGGTTGGGGCGAAGATGCTGATGCCTTTGCTCGTGTCGTTGGCCTGCCGCTGGAACAGCACGTCCACGCCCGTCTGGTTGAGCAGCGACACGAACGTGGCGTAGTCGCCCGCGTAGATCAGCACCTGCGTTATGTTCACGAATTCCGGCGCCGGCGCCGGCGCTGGCGACGGCGACGGCGATGGTGATGGCGATGGCTGAGCCCATGATCCGTGGATGAGGATGAGGGATGCCATGGAGAAGATACTGAGCAACCGCACCATGTCACTTGGTGATGGTGATGGTGCTGCCATGTATAATGATGATGATGACCTCATGGGAGAATTGGCCACCATTGCTAAACTTGCTTGCTTGCTTACTTGGTTTGTGGTAGACAGAGGAGGCAAATGCCTTCAGCAGCAGGGGAGCACACAGAACACAGAACACAGAACAGAGAGAGAGAGAGAGAGAGAGAGAGAGAGAGAGAGAGAGAATGTGTGTGTGTGATGAGATGTTAGCTGATGAGGGATGGGAGGGAGGATGCAGCTTGCTGTAAGTTGGGTAGATATATGTATGTGTGTTGTGTTTTGAAGATTTATCTTCTTATTTTTGTAGTGTTTGTTGGTGGTTGTGTTGTGTGGTGAAGTGAAGCAAGGGATTGTATTATTTTTGGTACATACATAGGGAGAGAGGGGAGGGGGGCTGTTTTAGAGAGAGAGAGAGAGAGAGAGAGAGAGAGAGAGCTTTTTGTGTGTGTTTTAGAGAGTTTCTGTTTTAGAGAGAGAGTGCTTTGTGTGTGTGTTTTAGAGAGAGAGAGAGCTTGTGTTTGTGTTTTAGAGAGAGAGCTTGTGTTTGTGTTTTAGAGAGAGAGAGAGCTTGTGTTTGTGTGTGTGTTTTAGAGAGAGAGAGAGAGCTTGTGTTTGTGTGTGTGTGTGTGTTTTAGAGTGAGAGTGAGAGCTTGTGTTTGTGTGTGTGTGTGTGTGTGTGTGTGTTTTA
Organism: Azolla caroliniana; assembly: GCF_043228905.1. Taxonomy (NCBI): domain Eukaryota; kingdom Viridiplantae; phylum Streptophyta; class Polypodiopsida; order Salviniales; family Salviniaceae; genus Azolla; species Azolla caroliniana. The sequence goes on from NW_028230453.1 coordinate 15,201,154, forward strand.
GAGTGAGAGTGAGAGCTTGTGTTTGTGTGTGTGTGTGTGTGTGTGTGTGTTTTAGAGGGAGTGTGTGTTGAGAGAGAGAGAGCTTGTTTATGTGTGTGTTTTAGAGAGAGAGAGAGAGCTTGTTTATATGTGTGTTTTAGAGAGAGAGAGAGAGCTTTTATGTGTGTGTGTGTGGTTTTGGTCACCCCCCCCCTGGAGAGCCAGCCCCTTCCAAGTGTGAAACCAAATCTCCCAGCTGTCGACTGTAATCTTATAATCTTCACTACTTTTCTTTCATTTTCCGTTTTTCTTTTTATTCCTTTTTTCTCTTTTTGTTTTTACTTAAAATTACATACCTGGTATCAATTTGTTTTCTTTTTCTTTTTCTCTTTTACCATTTTATTTTTTTAACACTATTTAACTTAAATTCATGAAAACCTCATATTGCTTTACATACCTGGTATCAGTTTGTTGTCTTTCCTTTTCTCTTTTTTACCCTTTATTTTTATTAATATTATTACCGTAAATTCATGAAACCTCATTGATTTGTGTACCTGTCTCAGTTTGTTTTTCCTTTTCTTTTCCTTTTTTACCATTTATTTTTTCATATTTATACTATTAACTTGAATTCATGAAAACCTTATATAGCTTTTCCCAGCCCCCCTCAACTTTCATCTAATTTTCCTGTTTGTTTAGTTGTTTGTTATTAAATAATTTGGCTTCACACTCTTTTTTGGTTAGAGAAAGTGGGGTTGGGGATGAGAGGACCTTGATTAAAAAAAGAAACGGAAAAACAATTCTATAAAAAAACCCAATAATCCCTTTAAAGTTATCTTCTTACAACATGACCCTCCTCCCCTCTTTGCTTATAATGTTGAAGGCCACTGGACACTTGAATTGTGACATGCAAGCGGAAATGTTGTTGGCACACATTGTATGTATGCTTACGTTCATCGTATGCACAACGTAGACAATTGCAATCGGGACGAAGCAAAATGGTTTGTACATACATTGTCCGTTTGACACGGCAATTGTTTTTGTTCTCTTTCGTCGTGCATGCATTCACGCCGACATACAGTAATACCATCATGCCTTGCCTGTCTTCATTCTCGTCGAATTTAAAATTGTTCTCTGCAAGTGAAATTTATTCATTCCCAAAGGGGGCCATCCCTCTCACTTTGCTCAACACAAACTCTTCAATACATAATTATTTCTTCGTTGTTTGTTGCTTTCGTACATCATCATATTTGTTGCCATATACAACTCACACCCATCTCCTTTTTCTAAACTCCACATTTAGCCTACTCAACCATGTTGCCCAAATTCAAATCTTAACACACTGGCTACCCTAGCATATTGCATTGTCGTCTTCTCTGAATGATGTTGCAACTACCCTCTCGTGCATACTCTTCACGCCTAAATGAATGGCATCCAGATCACTATCCCCTCCTCTCTCTTTTGTCTCTATCCTTTTTTAACATATCCCTTGCCTAATTATGAGTTTCTTATGTTTGACCTTTGTTAGCTCGAGAGTATCACGTTTGATTATGCATGGCCACATACTCTCACAACAACCTGTACATTAGAAGCATCAGTCGTCCTCATGTGCGTGTTGTAGTCGGCACATATTAAAAATGATAGTTTACAAATAATATGAGCATATATTGGGTGCATAGTCACATTATTTAAGGTAATCCTTCATGTGTCCCATTAGTCGTTGCTTGATGTGTCGCTTACGTATTACTTTTATTTTTCAATTCGCATCATATACATCACATGCAAACTTTTAATGGCTCTCTCTCTCTCTCTCTAGTGGTCGTCATGGGAGGTGAAAAAATATATATCTATGATTGTTAACTTTTTCTTTTCTAACATAAACGTTAGTTGGCATTTCTTTGTCATTCATTCACTTTACCTTTGAGCTAACCAATAAAGATTTGAATTTTGAAATAGAGGAAACATGTGATGTGGATTATATCCGCAATAGGTCATGGATACCAAGGCTTCCTATTAATGGGCCTCCATGGCTTTGCATCCCAAAAGACTAGTGTTTCAAATGTCTAGCCAACTTCCATGTTAGCTGAGCTGTCCGCTCTTAATCGGACATATAACTCTACATGCATTATTTTTAAGAAATCAACTTGCCAACTTTCAACCTAAGACTTTCACAAAACAAATGATTGTATCACTTAAATAAAGTCTTCACCACGCCTATCGATCATAATTATTTAGTCACATTGATATTGTGGTGTTCCTTTCCTTATGTGCATTTCACAATATATTGGTGCTTCTTGATGATTTTGATACTAGATAGTGTCATACTACCTTAACATGTGAATACATTATATTCTCCTATAAGTGATCACATAAAGTCATGAAGGATAAGTTGAAAAATTGTTTGGAGATAGGCCCACAATCTGTTGGGTTGGCAATCAAGACTGGACTACATAACACTTATACTTTAATTGTTCATTTGAAGCTCATACATGGTAATGGTCACATATTATGTATATAAAACAATATGCGACATTGATTTACCAAGCTGTTTATCATACTCATCTCCTACCATAGAGACAAGATGACATCACCAACCATCACTACATGAAATCAGACTGCTTGATTAAGGGTTGGCTATTTGATTTACTCACACCACATTGGTGTGTGAGAAAGATCTTATTGAGGAAAATAAAATTTTATCACTCTATGAACTAGATGTTGTCATGAGGTTCTATTGACACATCCCCTTATCCTTTCCCCCATTAATTTTGCTTTCACATGTTAGATTGTTAGCCGTTTGACAAATACATGTGTAAACGTTTTTGTTGAGATCTCAAGCTCAATTAAGTTTAGTCGTTTAGTCAACCATATAACTTACTAGCTACATAGATAGAATCTAATTTCAATGTTGACTATAAAGGTTTTGTTCCTAGTATTTAAGTGGGAGATCCCTAGATTCCCCACTATTGAGTTCATTTAATGTAGGACTTACACCCTTATACTTATATTCTCCTTACACATGTGCACCCTTGCACATGAGATGTATATATACCTCATTGTGGGTATTTTTGTAACTTGATGATAACCTTTTAACATAAGTAAGAGTTCTTTGTGCTACACTCGTTACTCATCCCCCATTTACTATTGATAAGTGTAACTTCCTCTCTCTCTTCCTCTCACACACACATATACACACATATCACATAATCTTCTGCAACTTAATCACACACGTGATTAAATACTCACATAATTAGATACTGTGTTTGACACGCCGACGACAAATCTGGCTATCCACTACAGCAGTGTCGCTACGTTGCACAAGTACGTAAACGAGGGAAGAAAACCCAAAGGAAGATACTACACCAACATGAATGCACAAATGGGCAACTCGCTCCCCAACGAAAAGCTAGACCGGAGTAATTTCTCATCTTGGGAGTACAAGATGAACCAATACCTAGTCGGCCAAGGGTATTGGAGCTACACTGACGACGTGCTCGAAAACAAACTCGACATCACAAACGCCAACTACCCAACATTGGTGCAAGGGGCGAGTCGGGTGATGTATTGTTTGGCAACATGTGTCCACGATCACATGCTCTGTCGCATTCATGATACGAAGACTCCTAGAGAAGTGTGGCGGGATTTGAGACGAATCTTCATTGCAAACACGACCGCCCGCAAGCTTCAACTCCAACAAGAGTTGAACAAATCCAACAAAAGGACATGATTGTGTTGGACTACATGAGCAAAATCAAGAATATCTGTGACTCACTCAACTCCATCAACATAAACATCGAAGAAGATGAGATGGTGCAAGTGTGCTTGGGTGGCCTCGCACAACGGTTCCACCCAATAAGGATGACAATCTTAGTGAGGGAGAACCCTCCTTCATTCTTCAACCTTCAATCCATGTTATTGGTCGAAGAGAATCATGTGAGAACAAAGAGCAAGACGTCAGAGGGGCAAATGTTCTTTTAGAATTCGGAAGGTGGTCGGGCTGAAAGAGGTAAGTTAAGCCAAGGTAGAGGAGGCCGAGTTGGCTAGCATCATGAAAGCAACTTGACCCTTCGACAAGAAAACGGAAATACTCGAGGAACCTTCGATAGAAGGGGGAGTTTTCATGCCAAACACAGTCGGAAAATCATGCATGTTATTTGCAATTACTGTGGTAAGAACGACCACCGTGAAGAGGAGTGCAGAAAAAAGAGAAGCGATTCGGCTTCCACAAGTCAGGAAGTCATCAATTACGCCACTAACTCCGAATTCGAAGATTACGAAGGCATGTTCTTCATGAGGCACAAAGCGAACACTATGTCAACATCTGGTTCGTCTAGCACATCTCCATCAGAAGAAGTATGGTTCGTCGACTCGGGCGCCTCAAATCACATGACATCCCACGAAGAGTGGTTCAATGACTATTGCACACCCGATCGACCCGACTACATGGAAACAGGAGACAACACCACACACACCATTTGGCATATCGACAACATCCCTCTCGTCAAGGGCAACAACAACTACATTAAGAATGTCTTGCACGTTCCCACGATTACAAAGAATTTGGTCTCGGTCAACCAAATCGTGGAGCAAGGTATGCAAATCCGCTTCAACAAGAGGGGTTGTTTCATAGAAAAGAATGGTCAACTCATAGCTAGAGGACGGAGAGAAGGCTGAATGTTTATTCTTGATTCGAATGAGTTAAAATCAGCAATGTATGCCAAAGGTCTCAAAACTGAGATGAACATCAAATTGTGGCACAAGAGAATCGGTCACATCAATGTTCGACGGCTCCGATCTATGTAGTCGAAGGGAGTAGTTTTCGGACTCCCAACTTTTGAGTCGAAACGTGTCAACTGAGTATGCGAAGCATGCCAACTTGGCAAACAACATAGACTCCCATTTCCAAAGGAGAGCTATGTAAGCAAAGGCCTCCTTGACGTAGTCCACTCGGATATATGGGGGTCGGTTCAAACGCCAATGATGGGCGGATGCCGATACTACCTCACCTTTATCAATGATCACTCTTGATACACTTGGATCTTTTCGATGAAGAAAAAGAGTGAAGTGCTTTTCCACTTCCAGAAGCTCAAGTGCCAAGTCAAAAAAGAAACCGGTTGGTACATTCGATGCCTAAGATTGGATGGAGGGAAGGAGTACTTCTCTGATGAATTCATCTCCTACCTCCAAAGTGAAGGCATTCAGAGAGAATTTTCATACCAACACAGCCCCCAATAAAATGGAGTAGCCGAAATGAAGAATCGGCACATACTCGAGGTAGCATGAGCAATGTTGCATGAGAAGCACATGCCGAATTATTATTGGGCCGAAGCGGCATCCACAACCGTCTACATTATGAATAAATGCACAACCACTAGAGCACACGAACTGACTCCACATGAGGTTTATGTTGGAAAGAAGCCGACCTTGTTGCATCTACGAGTATTCGGAAGTATAGCCTACGTCCACATTCTGACCGAGAAATGACAAAAGCTCGACCCGACGTCCGAAAAGTGTGTTTTCGTAGGATATTTGTCCGAACAAAAAGGATACAAGTGCTTCAACCCTTCGAGCCAATCCGTTTGGGTAAGTCGGGATGTTATTTTGACGAATCGGCATCTTGGTATAAGGTCGACTCGACTCTATCCGAACCGAGCGAGGAAGAGCTAGACGTCAACTCAGATGACGACGTGCAGCCACTACCTATACCATTGGAAAGTCCAAACTCAACCATGATGAGCGGACCACAAGAGCCTCAAAGCGTTGGATGCATACTCCAAATAGGGGCCGGATTGGACAAAGGCAAAGGTAAGTTGCCCGAATACGAAGTCAATCATCCCGACGAAAGCGACTCGGATGTGTCGGCTCGCTCTCTGGATAGTGAGTTAAGAGTACCCATTATGTGAACTCTCGGTGTAAAGAAGGCACTAGCATCTACGAACGAAAAACTCCGACGCTCGTCCCAAGAGAAGAATCCAGTTACTCGATTCGGCTACAATGAGTATATGGCACATCACTATGCTTTCATGATGAAGGTAGTAGCCGAATGAGTGCCGGAATGTTTTTCAACAGTAGCTTGTGACCCCCCATGGATTGAAGCCATGGACGAAGAAATGCAAGCACTAGTCGACAATGACACATGGGACCTTGTAGCACCTCCACTGCACAAGAAGGCGATCGGTTGTCAATGGATTTACAAGATCAAACACAATACCGATGGCTCCATTAACCGATACAAAGCTTGTCTTGTTGCTAAGGGGTACACTCAAACCCATGGCATCAACTACGAAGAAACCTTTGCCCCGGTGGCAAAGATGACCACGATTCGAACAATCCTGGCATTCCCGGCAGCAAAAGGGTGGCACCTCCACCAAATGGATGTGAAAAATGCGTTCCTCCAAGGTGAGCTAGAGGAGGAGGTGTACATGATACAAATATTAGGAATCGACTGGCCACAACCGGTTATACATTCGTATTCGTGTGGAGAAACCAAGAACTAGTATACAGACGAAAACGTGAAGACACAGAGACACCGATATTTTACGTGGAAAACACGAAATGGGAAAAACCATGGGGGTCCACAAACCCCAAGAAAAACAGATCACTATAGTAGAGAGGAAGTACAAAATCTGGAACTCGGAGGCAACGATCTCGAGTTCTCCTTCGTCTGACAGACGGCTACAGAGTTACACTCTCACACTCTCACTTACGGTTACAGAGGCAACTACCTCGTTCTAACTTTACAATAATGATCAACTACACTTACTAAAGTTTGCCCTAGTTGCTTATAAACAAAAGCAACTTTCTGGCTATTTACAAGTATAGCCCACAAGGGCATTTTACAATTATAGTCTTCCGAAACGATTTTAGTTTTTAGTTTTTAGTTTTTGGTTTTCCATTTCCATTTCCATTTCGGCCAATGGGAATGGAAATCCCATTCAGAGGGACATGTTTCCCAACAAACTCCCCCTTTACTCTGGCATGGGGTACTTCACCAAATCGACTCTCTGTCGGCACACGTTTAGCTTTTTGGCTAACAGTACCTTCGTCAACATATCCGATCCATTTTCGGCCGTGTGGATCTTCACTAGAGAAAACTCCTTTTTTTCTACTCGCTCTCGGAGCCAGTGATATCTTCTCTAGATGTGTTTGGTCCTCAAGTGGTAGGCGACATTTTTCGCAAGGTGGATGGCACTCTGGTTATCGCAATGGAGTTGGAATTCCTCCTGCTGAATTCCCAGCTCATCGATAAACTCCTTCATCCATATGATTTCCTTGCCGGCTTCTACTGTGGCCATATATTCGGCTTCCGTGGTCGACAACGCCACGGCCTTCTGCAACCTCGACTGCCACGAAACAGCTCCCCCTGCATAAGTCATTATGTACTCGGACGTGGATCGGCTGATATCCACATCAGGCGACATGTCCGAGTTAGTATAAGTATAACCTTCCAGTGTGGGGTTCCCCGGACTGAAACGAAGACACACGTTTGAGGTGCCTTTTAGGTATCGAAGTATCCACTTCACGACAATCCAATGCTCTCTTCCGGGGTTGCTCATATATCAACTAACCACGCCGACTGCGTATCCTATGTACGGCATGGTACATAGCATCGCGTACATTAGGCTTCCAACTGCTGAGGCATAAGGAACTTTTGACATCTCGGCCTTCTTGGTTTTTGATTTCGGACATTGTTCATTACTTAGCTTGTAGTTCGTCGGCAGTGTCAAGTTGACTGGTTTCATGCTTTCCATACTGAATCTCTGGAGCACCTTTGTCACATATTTTTCTTGTGACAACCACAACAATTTCTTTGTTCGATCCCAAACAATGTGCATCCCTAGGATTTGCTTTGACGAACCCATATCCTTCATCGAGAATGATCTGCTGAAAGTCGTCTTCAACACTCGGATCTTCATATGGTCCTGTTCAACAATCAACATGTCATCCATGTACAACAAGAGGATGAGGAAATCTCCTCCGTCGAATTTCTTCACAAATACACAATGATCGGCCTCCGTTTTGTGGTACCCATTATCAGTCATGAAAGATTCGAATTTTTGGTACCATTGCCAAGGTGCTTGCTTCAACTCGTATAGGCTCTTCCTTAATCGGCATACCAGGTTCTCTTTACCTTTCTCCACAAATGCTTTCGGCTGGTGCATATAGATCTCCTCGTCGAGATCACCATGTAGAAACGCCCTCTTGACATCCAATTGTTCGACTTCGAGATTCATGCTGGCCACGATGCTCAGTATGGTTCGGATTGACGTCATCTTTACGACCGGGACAAATATTTCGTCGAAATTGTTGTGAAGGCGCTCCAGCTCTTCTTAATGCACAATGGATCGTGATGTGCTAGATCGTTTAGTGTGCTCAAGACAGAAAAGGAAGGAGGAAAGAGACTTACCTCTATAGCAACCCAAAAGCTTATATGTCATTACATGCAAAGAAACCTCTCTCGTTAGTTTTCTGTTTTTCTACTTCTCTCTCTCTCTCTCTCTTACTTTTTTACCTAAGTTATAAGTGACTTACATATGCAACTAATTAGCTGTGAGTAGCTAAATAACTATAAATAGCTAAATAGTTGTTTTGCTTATATGTTCACTAGTAGCTAATTTTCCTAATAGCTACTATAGAAGATCTTATTTCCCAATAAGCATCACATGCTTTTATTGAGCTTGTTCTCAACACTCCCACTCAAGCTCAACTTATCCTTTCTTGAGGTCATCTTTAGTCTTCTTTCCTTCATGCTTTACAGCTATCATACCAATGCTTATAATTCCCCTCATGTTCCGAAATCAGTCCCTTCGTAAAAATATCAGCCACTTGCTGATTTGTGCTTACATACAACAGATCCACTTCTCCATCAATCACTTTTTTCTCTAACAAAGTGATAATACACTTCAATGTGCTTTGTTCTTGCATGGAACACTAGGTTTTTTGCGAGTTGAATGCTGCTCATATTGTCACACCAAATTGTGACTGCACCATCTATGTACTCTCCCAAATCAACAAGCAATCTTCTGATCCATACCTCTTCACAAGTGGTTATTGCAGCTCCTCTATATTCAGCTTCAATACTTGATAATGCACTAGTAGATTATTTCTTGCTACTCCATGAAATAGCTGCACTTCCCAAAGTAAACATATATCCACTTGTGGATCTTTTATCAGTTTGGCTTCCAACCCAATCAACATATGTATATCCTTCCAGCTTTATGTCCAGATCAGCCTTGTAAAACAACCCATAGTTATGAGTAGCTTTTATATACCTCAAGATTCTTCTAATGTAGTCCATATGTGGCTTTGTTGGCTTTTGCATAAACTGGGTGACTAATCCAACAACATAACTCAAATTAGGTCTTGTTATAGTCAAATATATGAGGCTCCTCACCATAGACTTGTACATGTTTACATCTTCTCGTTTGGTTCCCAAATCATCCCTCAATTTGCAGTTCTTATCCAATGGTACATTAATAGGTTTGCATCCAAGCATACCATACTTCTCCAACATAGTTGTTGCATACTGTTTTTGCAACATATATATACCACTTTCAGATCTAATCATCTCAATACCAAGAAAGTATCTCAACTCTCCCAAATCCTTCATATAAAATTGCATTTCCAGATTTTTCTTCAGCTTATTTATTTCATCCATAGAATCACCTCCGATGATTAAATCATCTACATAAATCAAAGTCACAACAATGCAATCATTCATCTTCGTTATATACAATGATGGATCAACCTTTGATATTCTGAAGGCAAATTTTTTAAGAGATTTTGAAAGTTCTTTGTGCCATGCTCTCGGTGCTTGTTTCAGTCCATAGAGAGCATTTTTCAGCTTACAAACATATTCTGGATGCTTCTTATCTTCAAATCCTAGTGGTTTACACATGTATACTTTCTCTTCCAAGTTACCATGTAAAAAGGCATTTTTTACATCCATATGGTGCAGAACCCATCTTTTGGTTGCACTTACAACAAGTAGTGTCCTCAAGGTTGTCATTTTTGCAACTGGTGCAAATGTTTTCATCATAATCTATTGCTTGCATCTGGGCATATCCCTTTGCCATAAGTCATGCTTTATGTCTACTTACATTCCCATTGGAATCATGCTTTGTTTTGTAGACCAATTTGCAACCTATAACATTTTTTCCTTTTGGTAACTTTACTAAATCCCATGTTTTATTTTCAGCCAATGCATCTATTTCTTCTTGCATTGCATTCACCCATTTCTTATCAGATTTTGCTTCATCAAAACTATTTGGATCAAGAATTTGCACCACTTTAGACATATATGCGTAATGCATAGCCATGTATGTATCATAACCAAATCTTTCAACAATATTTTTCTCTCTATCTGATCTTCTCAGTTTCAAATTTGCATCTTTTATTGTCTTCTCAATACCAGGGATTTTCAGGGCTCGTATACCCAACTCATCATCCAATGATGTATCTGAATCTACATCGTCCATGTTTCTAGACCCTCCATCAAACATTTCATATTCTGGCATCTTCTGTTTTCCCTTTTTATCATCATATTTTTTTGTCTTGCATTCTTTCCACTCCAAGAATTTGATTCAGATTTACTACAAGATTTTTCAGATGGTCCAGTACATTCTATTGATGTTGAACTTTCCTATCCAACATTGCTTCCATTTCCATGGTTATCACTTCCATTTTCAGATTTGTTCTTGTCTTCATTTTCATTGTCTTCATCACTTTCTACATTTTCTTTTGAGTTGTACCATCTCCCCAACTCATCAAATATTACATCATGGCTCAATACAATCTTTTTTGTCAATGGGTTATAGCATATATACCCTTTTTGCTCCTCTTAATATCCAACAAGAACACATTTTTCAGTTTTTGGATCAAGCTTACTTCTTACTTCATCAGGTACATGGACATAGGCAAGACATCCAAACACTTTTAAGTGTCCTAAACTAGGTTTCCTTCCATAGAATCATTATTTAGGAGTTACTTCATGTACTCCAGATGTTATACATCTATTTAGAATAAAGTTGGTTGTGTTTACAACTTTTGCCCAGTAATACAATGGCATATTTTTTTCAGTCATCAAGGCTCTTGCTATGTTCACCAAAGTTCTGTTTTTTCTCTCAGCCACTCCATTTTGCTGTGGAGTATATCTACATGTGAATTGTCTCCTTATTCCTTGATTGCATAGAAAATTAGAAAAATCATTTGAGAAGTATTCTCCTCCTCCATCAGCCCTAAACATTTTACTCTAGTTCCAACATGCTTTTCTACCATGCATTTAAACTTATGAAAGCAATCAAATACTTCACTTTTCTCTTTCATGAAGTAAACCCATGTTTTCCTTGAGCAATCATCAATAAATGTTACATAAAACCTACAACCACCAATTGATGCATTTTTTATTGGTCCCCATACATATGTATGTACCAAATCCAACAAATTTTTGCTTACATGTCTTTCATGAGGGAAAGGTAACCTGTTTTGCTTTCTAGATTGGCATGCTTCACATATTTTGCTCATCTCACAGTCTTTCAACTTAGGCAGTTCAACCATTGCATTTTTCCTCAACATATTTTTCAAGGTTTGCATACTTATGTGACCGATTCTTTTATGCCACATCTCCACATCAGAGATTACATTCATTCCTTCTGCAAACATGGCTGTAATATTTTTAGGCATATCTACATTTAATAGAAACATTCTTCCTTGTCATTTTCCTTTTGCAATAAGCTTTCCATGTTTCTCTATAAAGCATCTTAAACTTAACTTGCATTCCTTGCTCTACTATCTGTCCAACAAAAATAAGATTCTTTGCCAGGTTTGGCACATGCATAACATTCAACATATACTTTGTTTTTCCTTTTTCTTCCCACAATGGGATATCTCCAACATGCTCGATTGTATGAGTGGTATTATCACTTGTCTGTACATAACCAGGAATCTCTGGTTCTCTTAGACTTTCAAACCAATTTGCATGTCTTGTCATATGATTATATGCCCTAGAATCTACATACCACATATACTCTTCATTGCATCTTTGTGAACATTCAGCCATTGCTGCTGTCTCATGTTGTATCATAAATGCACCTTCTTTATCACACTTTTCACTAGTTGAAGCATAGTTATTTTGCGGTCTCTTCCCTCTTTTTTCATCATTTTGCTTTTTATAGCATTTAGCCTGTGTATGGCCTGGTTTTACACAATACCAACAACCATCATCATTCAAAAAATCCTGCTTACCTCTGCCTCGATTGCCCCCCCTATTTCTTCCACTTGTAGCTTGTTGTCCTCTTCCTTGATAATTATTGCTGGTTCTAATTGAACCAAATCTTCCCCGGCCTCTTCCAACACTATTGTAGAGGGCTTGCCCCTCAGTTTCAAAGTTTCCTTTGTTTACATTATCCATCTGATTTCTTTCTTCCACTACAAACATTGAAACTAGATTTGGAAAACTTGGGATGTTATCCCTTGTGAGAATAAATGTTTTGAAGCTTTTACATTGAGGTCCTAAGCCTCTTAAGCATATTTCCACCTTATCATCATCTTCTACGTTCACATTAATAAAAGCAAGTGACTCACATATGCTCTTTATTTTCAGAGCATACTCATTAACTGACATCTTACCTTTTTCCAAGGTATTTAGCTTAGTCTTCAACTAAAGCTTTCTAGCCTTTGTGTTTACTGCAAATAGTTTTACCAAACTGTCCCAAGCTTCTTTCGGAAGCAAAGCATCTTGTATGTGTCGAAGCATCGAATATGAGATGCTAAGTGACAACCAATGCAATACTTTCCTTGCCCCTTGATTCCATTCCTTAAAATTTGCTTTCATCTATGCAGCAGTTGCATTTTCTTCAAGGATATCTAGATCCTCTTCTGGGTCTCCTTCAATGTAATCCCAGTATCCTTTTCCCATCAGGAAATTTATCATTCTGAATTTCCATGCAGGTAAATTGTTTTTGTCTAACTTTTCTGTGACTATTTGGCTTCCATTCTCAACAACCATTCTCTCTTTCAAATTAGGGCTTTTGCTATGATTAACTTCACAGAAAACTCTCTGATTCAGAACAACAACCAGAACGAAACTTCTTAGATTTGTATTGTTCCTCTTTGCGAGCAACTCTGTTTTGATACCATGTTACGAAGGCGCTCCGACTCTTCTTAATGCACATCGGATCGTGATGTGCTAGATCGTTTAGTGTGCTCAAGACAAAAAAGGAAGGGGGAAAGAGACTTACCTCTATAACAACCCAAAAGCTTCTATTTTATTACACACAAAGAAACATCTCTCGTCAGTTTTCTGTTTTTCTACTTCTCTCTCTATCACTTACATATGTAGCTTAGCTGTGAATAGCTAATTAGCTATGAGTAGCTAAATAGTTGTGCATAGCTAAATAGTTGTTTTGCCTATATGTTCACTAGTAGCTAATTTTCCTAATAGCTACTATAGAAGATCTTATTTCCCAATAAGCATCACATGCTTTTGTTGAGCTTGTTTCTCAATAGAAATCGACACCCTTCTTCTGCTTAAAGCCTTTCACGACGATTCATGCTTTGTACCTGGGTGGATTCCCGCCATCTCCTGGTTTCAACTTGTATACCCATTTATTCCGAAGGGCATTCTTTCCTCTTGGAAGTTCAGTCAGTTCATATGTGTGGTTCTCATGCAAGGAATCTATCTCCTCTTGCATGACACTCAACCAGTTTTGGCTGTGGGTATCTTCCTTAGCTTCTTCAAAGCTTTCTGGCTCCCCCTCATCGGTTAGCAATACACACTCTTCATCTGGAAATCTTCGAGGGGCCCTCCTTTCTCTTAGGGGGTATCTTCGGCCTCCATTCGGCATGGTCGGTTCTTCTTCGACTTCTTCGGCCGAGTCGAATTCGGTTCCTTGTTCGGCCATTTCCCCTCGTTTTTTAGTCAGTTCTTGATTTTGCCGAGTATTAAATCGACCGACTGGTTCGGATTCGATTTTGATTGAATCGACTTCTACTCAATTCGGTAGTTGGAGACTTATTCTCAATCTCCTAATCGACTATTGTCTTTTCCTCCATGAAGACAATGTCGCGACTCCTAATCACTTTCTTCTCGGCTAAGTCCCATAGTCGATAGCCAGATTCATCATTGTTGTAGCCGAGAAATATACCTGGCTAGATTTCGGGTCTAGTTTCCCCCTTTGGTCTTTTGCCACATGCACATAGGCAAGACAACCGAACACCCTCAGATGTCGGTACGTCTTGGCCGCCCCACACCCTTTGTGGGATATCATCGTCTAGGGGTACTGAGGGTGATCAGTTTATCACGTACGCTACCGTCATCAGCGCCTCATCCCAGAATGTCTTCGGTAACATAGCATGTGCAAGCATACTTCAGACCCTTTCCATTATGGTTCGGCTCATTCTCTCGGCCAACCCATTAAGCTTTGACGTCTTCAACGCGGTATACTCGAGCCAGATTCCTTGATTTTGGCAATATTCCTTGACTGGTCCACGGTACTCTCCGCCATTGTCCGCTCGGACTGCCTTCAGTTTTCGGCCGGTTTCTCTCTCGGCCCTTGCTTGGAACTTTTTGAAGACGAATAACACTAGATCCTTCGTCTTCAGCACGGAAGCCCACAACTTCTGGCTACAATCATCAATGAAGGTCACGAAATACTGTGAACCACCATGCGACTTTGTGTCCACATAGCATACGTCCGTATGCACGAGTTCCAACGGCATTTTCTTCGTCATCAGGGGCCTTGCTCGGAAGGATGTTCGATTTTGCTTGTCGGCCAAGCAATCGGTGCACTTCTCAAGTTGCACGTTCTTCACCTCCAGAATGAGATTGTTCTCTTCTGGCTCATATTGCACAACCTCCTGTGCCACAGTTCACTGACCGTGTCGGCTGCCACGTTTGCTTCCCCTCGGCATATTCGAGCATTCATTATGTACAGTGTGTTGGTTTTCTGGGCTCAAGCCATGATTAGACTGTCCTTGCAGAACTTCATGACACCGTTATAGATGCTACCCGTGTAGCCTTCATCATCTAGCTGACCGGCTGATATCAGGTTCAGTCGAACCTCCGAAACATGTCGTACAACTCTCAACACAAGTCTGCACCCGGTTGAAGTTTCCAAACACACATCTCCAATGCCGAAAATTCGGCATGCTCCTTCATTTCTCATATTTATAGATCCGAGATCTCTGGCTTTGTAGGATGAGAAGCACTTTCGGTCAGGGGTTAGGTGAAACGACACACCCGAATTGACGACCCTTCGCCTGCGAGATTCACTTTGTTTTGCTCACTAATGAGCAACAACTCCTCCTCACTCGTGGCGTTTGCTGAGGTGTTCTTTCTATTCGAGATTTTCTTCGGCTCTACACCATCAGCTCCCCCTTTCTCCTTTCGAAAGTGTCGGCAATTTTACTGGAAGTGCCCCGACTTCCCACAATAGAAGCACGTGGGCCTCCCCCTCGACTTCGACCTGGTCCCCAACTTATCTCGGTTTTGGGGACTTCGATTTTGGCCTCTTCCCTGAATCGTGTCACCTTCCGTGAATAAGGCCTTCTGGTCGGTATTGGACTCACGGTCCTTCCGGCGAAATTCTTCATTCAGCAAGCTCGACTTCACTTGCTCTAGGGATAGATGCTTCCCTTTCGGCCTGATATTGCCCAAAGTGACAACGAGCATCTCCCAACTGTCCGGAAGGGATCCCAACAACAATAATGCTAATACCTCGTCGGCGAGAGGTACTTCTAGGGAGGTGGTTTGGTTCATCAACCCTTGGAAGGCATTGATGTGTTCCGCAATGTTGGAGCCATCCTGATACTGGAGCCTCACGATTTTTCGAAATACTGAGACTCGGTTCATGGCGTTCTTGTTTTCAAACATGACGTTGTTCTTCTTCCATAAGACGTCTGCTTCTGTTTCTTCGCTGAAGTTGTTGTATAGACCCATGTCTATAAAACACCTTATATATGTAGCCGCATTCAGATACAACACTTCCCAAGTCGCTGCATTGATTTTGTCTGGTCTTTTATCTCCGAACTGCACTAACAACCAGAGGTCTTTGCACACGAGCATGTCTCTCATCTTCGACTTCAACACTGAGTAGTTGGAGCGGGTTTTCTTAAACATGTCGTTGAACGAGTCTTCCATCGCTCTAATACCACTTTGTTAGGAATCGACCGACCACAACCGGTTATACGTTCGTATTCGTGTGCAGAAACCAAGAACTAGTACACAGACGAAAACGTGAAGACACAGAGACACCGATATTTTACGTGGAAACCCCGAAATGGGAAAAACCCACGGGGGTCCACAAACCCCGAGAAAAACAGATCACTATAGTAGAGAAGAAGTACAAAATACGGAACTTGGAGGCAACGACCTCGAGTTCTCCTTCATCTGACAGACGGCTATAGAGTTACACTCTCACTCTCTCACTCACGGTTATAGAGGCAACTACCTCGTTCTAACTTTACAATAATAATCAACTACACTTACTAAAGTTTGCCCTAGTTGCTTACAAACAGAAGCAACTTTCTGGCTATTTACAAGTATAGCCCAGAAGGGCATTTTAGACTATTTACAAATATAGTCTTCTGAAACGATTTCGGCTTTCAATTTCAATTTCAAATTTGATTTTGATTTTGATTTTGGCCTCAGCCGAGATACTCACCAACGCGGTACTTCTCTTCCCATCCGGAGGGACATGTTTCCCAACAACAACCACCCGACTACAAGTCAAAATCACATCCGAGTGCACTATGCCAACTCAAGAAGCTCCTCTACGGCCTCAAGTAAGCTCCAAGGGCCTGACATTCAAAGCTAACGCAATCTCTGCACCAAATCGGTTTTCGAATCTCAAAGTCTGACAACTCATTGTTTATTCAGAACAATTCTAGTGGTCTGCTCCTCATCATCATATATGTCGACGACTTAGTGATCGACGATGAACATCTAGCTGACATCAACAAAGTCAAGATGCTCCTCTCTGGGAAGTTCGAGATGAAAGACATGAACGAACTTCATTACTTTATGGGAATCGCGGTCATCCGAACCAACGACGGTATAATGCTCTCCCAACGCCCCTACATCCTGAATCTCTTGTTCAAGTTTGGTATGACTGACTACAAGCCAATCTCGACTCCCCTCAATCGCAACCTAAAATTGCAGACAGACTCTGGCACGCCCTGTGAGCCAATTCAATATCGACAAATTATCGGGAGTCTCATCTATCTAACTATTACTAGCCCCGACCTCAACTATGCGGTCGGCCTCCTTAGTCAGTTTATGCAAACACCGTGTGACAAACATTTGCATTGTGCTAAGAGATTTTTATGGTACGTTAGTGGAACCATGAATCAGGGAATTTTCTACAAGGAAGGTGTGATTATTCGGCTAGAAGGATATACTGACGCTGACTGGGCCGGCAATGTATCTGATCGACGTTCCACATCCGGATTCGTCTTCTCACTAGAAAGGGGAGCGATTTCGTGGAGTAGCAAAAAGCAACCAACTGTTGTATTGTCCAACACATAAGCGGAATATAGGAGCGTGGCCGTAGCCACATGCGAAGCAGTTTGGTTGAAGCAGCTACTCAAGGACTTCAATGAATCGATCGACAAGCCGATACGTATCTACTGCGACAATCAAAGTAGCATACAACTAGACCGAAATCCGGTCTTCCATGCCTGAACGAAACACATGGAGGTCCAATATCATTACATTCGGGAGCACACCATCACGGAAGACATCAACCTCCAACATGTTGGTACAGATCGATAGAAGGCCAATATCTTTACCAAGGCCTTAGGAGCTAACAAGCTCCACGAGTTTTCGATGGCACTTGGCCTTCGGTCGAATAACACACCAAGCCTTCATCGAACACTTGAGGGGGAGAATACCAACAGCCGAAAACTACTGACTTAATGTAAGTCGGAAACGAGAAGCCGACATGCCGAAATCGGATGTTGGACGGCTCATACTTGAGCTTGATGGGGCATATTGAGATATCAAGCTCAATTAAGTTTAGTTGTTTAGTCAACCATGTAACTTAGTAGTTACATAGATAGAATTTATTTTGAATGTTGATTATAAAGGTTTTGTTCCTATTATTTAAGCGGGAGATCCCTAGATTCCCCACTATCGAGTTCATTTAATGTAGGACTTGCACCCTTGTACTTATATTCTCCTTACACATGTGCACCCTTGCACATGAGATGTATATATACCTCATTGTAGGTATTTTTGTAACTTGATGATAACCTTTTAACATAAGTAAGAGTTCTTTATGCTACACTCCTTACTCATCCCCCATTTACTATTGATAAGTGTAGCTTCCTCTCTCTCTTCCTCACACACACACACACACACACACACACATATTGATTTGGGCCAAATTGTTGAAGGTTTAATCAACTTGGCTAAACCAGTTCCTAAATCGGTTTAGGCTTAACCTGTTTGGTTTGGACAAGGCCAAACCGGTTAAGCCGAAACCAAAATGTTGCCGGTTCCTACTACTAAATGACATATTTGCTTGTCTACTAGGCAACTTATACTTGTGACCCACCTCCTTATGAGGAAGCCAAGCCGACTAGTGTTGCCCAAGTTGACCGAGGACATCCTCACAAAGACTTGACCAACTCTAGAGCTAGCCCAAAATAAACTACCATATCGATGACGTCACTAAAAATAGAGATATGATATCTTTGCATGGAGGTTTTGCATTAGATTAGACATTGCAAGTGAATGCCAGGTCGGATGTAGCATAAAGTAACATGTATTTCGCTTATGATTAATGTTCTCAAATATATTTGTAAAGATTGAGTTGGGGAGCGAACTTCTTTTGGGAGATCTCATTGAATTCATAAAAATAGATGAGACAAGATGGTTTCATTTTATTAAATGTGAATGCACATGATGTGTTTTTCCATTTCATCAAGAACCATTCCATATCTTAGTACAATATAATGGGTCATGTCCTCCTAATCTAGGATTTCCTTGACCAAGGCACTAAATCATCTTGTCCAAGACATTTAAGGTACCAACATGGAACACAAGGTAACATACTATCATAATTCAAAAATGTATGATCGTTAGTGTTTTGGTCTTATTAAAGTTTCTTGGTACATGAAGGTACATTGAAATGTCCTTTTAAGGGGCCAAGAAATTGAAAACTTGAGTCTTTAGATCAAGCAATGATCCATGGCTTTCCCTCACAATGTATGTGACTCGTGAGCATGATTGAGGCGGCGAACAACTAAATAGCATGTAGCTTGACAAAGAAAAAGAGTTTTGTAATCACGTAAGTGGAGATTAAAGGGTTTGTATATACCATTGGGCAACTCTTATATAAGGGTAGAGTCTAAAGGGTGGATCTAGGAGCCTCTTAACTTGGAAAGGAAAAACTAGCCTCTTATATATTGAGTACCTGTAATTGAACAACCTTTATAAAAGATGTTAATATTCAATACAAGAGATGGGAGATAATCGATGTAATAATCTACACCAACAACACCAATCTTTGTAAGTAGGGCATCAAACATGCCATTTCACTAAAGTGTACCTTAACAATGATATGTAAAACAAGCTATTAATTAACACAATCCATTTGTATGACATCTTCATGCCACACCACAGTGTATAAGCATGCTTCAAAAACATGTCCCTTCACTACATAAGAGCAATTCACAAGACGCTCCATAAGAGCAATTCACAAGAATGCTTTCATAAATAATGGACTAACACATCTAAATTTTAGGACATAATGGACTTTAGAGAAAGTAGTTTGTAACTATGATGACTTTTCCATGATATCATAACCTTAGGGCAAGTTATTTGCTCATATATGGGAATATTATAATTAGTGTTTTACCATTAACAATAGTGGTTGTTAAGTAAATAAATAATGTAACTCTATATTGTACATATGATGGTACGCATTTATCATAAACTATGATGATACCCAATCATTTAAAAATATTGTAACTGACACTGAACAAAAGAAAATGTGTCTATTCTATCTATCAGAAACCTTGCTCTATCAACTTTACAAGTTGTAAGGAGAATTACGTTTCACGAAAAGTTTTCTTTTGGCAACTATTAAAACTGGAAAACATTTTCCTTTGTTTACAAACAAGATGTCAAGAGTTTACTTTGAGTCAAATCACAAAGACATATAAAGGCATTCATGAGATCCCGCTTACTCACAATCTAATAAGGAGTTCTATATCATGGTTTATTTCCTTTATTTGTGTTTGTACTACCTCATACAACATGATCTACATCTATACTTATAATTGCTTTAGGGTTCGTTCAAGATGAGCAATGATGATGCAAAATGGTTTAAAGGTTCACAATGAATGACCAATTTCACTCACCAATGGCTAGTAAGTAAGTATATAGGGCTCTAGCCTCCAACACCATACATTGTTATTGGATGTACCAAACTTTTAATTTCCATGTGTCATGATTTGATATTATTTGATATTATTTGATGTATATTTGAGCCATAACATTATGTATTCTTCTTCATTTTCTAGCCGTAAAGTCATCACTCTGTACACCCTTGCGTCTATGCTTAATCTTGGGCAAACCTTCCCCAAACATCTTCAAATCTACCATTGTTCCAACCCTATTGGTTGCAAAAGCAACTAGAGGGGTTCCATTATATATGTATCTTCCTTTAAACCTCTTTATATTTACCCCTTTTACTATTAAGTGGGATACAATAATACTAGCCACACAATTAAGTAGAGATGTCCAAGAGATAAATGTGAAATATATCCCTCATTGTCTAGAGCTTTAAACTATTCCTCCATCTTTCTCATGAATTTATGTGGCAAAGGCATCCATGAAAATATATAATAAAAGACATTATCTCTCTACTTTCATTGGATTTTGTTCCCTTTGGAAAAACAATTTGTTGATCAAGTTCCTTTTTATGTGAAACAAAAGATGTATAGAAAATTCACTATATTTTTTTCTACATGAACATTCTTTTCCTTACAATTAAATTGAAAGAAATAATAAAAACCAGACCACAAGTTTTATGGAAAAAGCAAAATATCAAAGATTAACTATCTCTAATATGCCATTTTAAGAAAATCAAAAGAAAAAATCATGGGCCGACATTCAAATGTGAAAGTTGATCGAAAATTCATTTGAAATTTAATGTGGGCTTCATTGGAATTCAAGGCATACTAATCACGAAATTGAAAAGGCTCTCTTTATCATCGGCGATTGTTCTCAAATGGAGAACACTAATGTGTGGAACTAATGGCAAATGAAGGATAAGCATGTATGCATGGAAGTAAGTGCATCCAATCCAAATGATGAGCACAAAAAGAGGAATTATGACTCACATCACGTGAATCAATAACTTTAGGCAATAAGTGTCGATGGCAAACGAATTGGTACAAATGGCAAAGTGGACCCATCAAACATCAACTCAATTACGGGGGCCAACACATGGTCCCATGGAATCCTATAAAAGAGCAACCAAGGGCAAGAGAAACGAAGAATGGAGAGAGAGAGAGAGAAACTTTATTAAAATTAAAAACACACTTACAATCTAGGGCATGTCTTTGGAGACTAATACTTGTGTTGAACAAGAATGTTTCAACTTGATCAAAAACCTCTTAAACAAGTTTCACCCTAAAATCTAGAGAGAGAGAGAGAGAGATGCCAAAGACATGTTAGATTATAAAGGCATTGGGCAATAGTATATAGGGCATTGTTATGAGCTATATTATTTGATTAACAATGTGTTCCCATTGTAATAAGGATGTAATCACAATTGCATATTGGTTGGTATTATTGTATTTAGTGTGTTGTTTTAACACTTGAGCATTGAGAGAGAGAGAGAGAGAGGCCAAAGACATGTTAGATTATAGTGGCACTAGGCACTAATATAAGGATTGTCATCAACTATATTATTTGATTAACTATGTGTTCCCATTGTAATCACAATTGCATATTGTGACTATAGTGTGTTGTTTTTACACTTGAGCATTGAGTGAGAAAGAAAGAAAGATATATTAACGTCTTCTAAGGCCAAAATTGGCCCAAGAGACAATTGGTTTACAACAAAATGAGTATTTATGCAGTCATCATAACTAAAATAAAATAAAGTAAACATAGAACTTAAGCTAAAAGAGTTCTAGTATTGTACAATACGTGGTATACTCAATAAAGGAAGTGACTTTACACTAAGCCTAATTTTATTTCCACCCAAGACTCTCGAAAAGAAGTGAGGGGTCAAAGGGTTTTGATGTGGGTGTGACCCGTGGTTCTAATGTAGAGAGTGCCCTAGCCATGGCTTCTAGGCGGTGTAGCTCACGTTCCCTTATTTTCATTATTGCTTCCACACCACATCGAGTTGCTTTGAAACCCGACACCTGAGGACGTTTGATTCTTCTTTGGTTTTCTGCCTCATCAAGGGAAAGGCTGAGTGGTGCAGGTGTGTTGACATTCGTTGTCTCCCCTGTTCTTGAAAAACTTCATTTGTTACATGTTGGTGAACATTAACAACATTATTGTCAATATTTTGTAACTTATTCTCTTTGTGTTGTTTTAGCTCTAGAATGTTTTTGCCTAATTTCTTTATATCTAGAGTATCTAATAGTTTGGGGAGGGTGGGAGAAGAACCAAGTATGTCTTGGTATTTTGCCCTTATCTCGGCATAGGTTGGGCACTTGCATGTAAAGTGATACTCATCCTCTATCTCTATGTGACATAACCTACATATCCTTTCCTCCCTAGGGACTCCATTAGTACGACCATTCTCAATCTCAAGTTGGTGAGATGATATTCTAAGTTGTCCAATGGCAACCCTTAGTGCATGTGGTAAGAATACATCTAGATATTTTGGCCGCGTGATAAAACCTAACTCAGAGAAGTGCATGAAGTGTTCCTTATAGTACAACATTTTAGATGGGAGTGGCTCTCGTGGGGTGATCCATTTATACCGAGTGTAAATTTGCCATATTTCTTGGCGTATTACTTTATTGCGGTCCTCATGAGAGATTAAAGTGTTATCAATCGTGTGGTTGTACCTAAGGGGAGGTAGGTTATTAATGTCTAGACCATTCGCAAGAAGCCAACTCAACATCATGCCATACCATGAGCTAGTATAGCTGGACTCATACAATGATCGAGAGGCCTTAAAGGCTTGATGAGATATTCTATCATGTGGTTGGCTATGTATCCTATGAATAAAGACTACAAGTTGGAAAAGTGCCTCTACTAACATTGGGGGTAACGTGAACTCACCCCTAATAATGTCATGTGGTACTATCGATTTGCTTCGGAGTTGGCGTGATAACATCATCACCAATGGTCTGTCTAATTGTGTCCACATGAAAGATGGTAATCCTACAGCCCAAACTGCTGATGCATATATGAAGGAGGGGGTCACTAATGAGTCAAAGAGCCACCCTTTAGTCCATGGCTCTTGAAAGTATGCTTGGTGGCATTCTCTCTCTAGGAGTGAGAGGGATGCACGTCCTCTCGTAAGTCTATCCTTCGCTGCCTGTGTCATTGAAAATTTACCTAAGCGAGCACTGAAAGTGACTCTGAGATAGATGTGTGATCCAACCACCTCAACTGGGCTATGGGAGATAGTTAGGTGACACTTAGCTCTAACTTGGGCCGATGTGTGGAAGATAAGGACTTTAGTTTTCCCTAGATTCACTACCAATCCTCGTTGTGCACAAAAGTCATCTAAGGCATTAAGGTGCCTTTGTAGGTCGTGTTCGGATTCAGAGAGAAAAACTATGTCATCCACATAGAGCAAGATACGAACCTGCGTATCCCCAAGGACTACTCCGTTGCCTCCCTTATGAGCAATAAAATCTGTGATCTCATAAATGTAGATCCCAAAAAGTGTCGGTGATATGGGGCAACCTTGTTTTACACCAATAGTGCTAGTGAAACAATTGGATAGGCCACCTGGGCATCAGACACACCCGGACACTTGTTCATATAGTGCGTAGATGGCCCAGACCATGTCATCTGGTATCCTCAAGCTTTTAAGCCTATCAAACAACCGCTCTCTAGGGACTATGTCAAAGGCCTTGCGGAAGTCCACAAAACAACAATATAATTTCTTCTTGCGAGCCTTAGTTTGGTCAATTAAGCATCTAAGTGTGAAGATATGATCAATGGTGGAGAAGGCTCATCTAAAGCCAGCTTGTTCAGGTGCACAAAGATTTAGGGTCTCCATATAATCGCTAAGCTCTGCTTCCATTACTGGACCATATAATTTAGCAAGGGTATGACCTATCATAATGGCCTATATGTATTTGGGTCCATGGGGTCCCCCCCTTTATGTATGGGGGCCACTGTGTTCATAGTCCACTGTCGTGGAAAACCCTCCGCAAGGGCATGATTGAAGATTAGAGTTAGCAAGGGAGCTAAGCACTCTCTCGCATAAATAATGTGTTCTGCTCGCAATCCTGTGTGGTTCATGGACTTCGTGTGTTGTAATTTCTTTATGATCTTCGCGACCCTAGAGGTCGTGAAAAGTGTCCCCATGGTAGGTCGGGGTATGGAAGGCATTGGAATGGGTGGTTGGTTTGGGATTTGGTAAAGTCTCTCTGTATATGTGTGCCAGGTTTCGGGATCTTCGATGGGTGTTTGTGATCTTGGCTCTCGTAGTATTAGAGACATGTACTAAAGTAAGCATTAGATAAGGATAGATCTAGGTAGATTGAAAGAAAGGAGAGAGAGAAAGAAGGGTGCTGATCCACCCGACCACCCCCGAGCGGAGGGATCGAGACGAACTCGAGCCTCGATCGACATCCCATACCACCGTTGTGGCGTCGAGTCGTACCTGGTGCTGGCGTGCTCGCTACAAGAGTTGACCCACCACAAGACAGAGTCTCGACGTAGTCAACCAAGATGATGAAATGAGGGTAGCTAGGTCTCTATTTATAGCGATACCCAAGGCCCCCAACCATGTTCACACTTGGCCTAATGGGTTGTCTCAATCCCGAGGATTTAAAAATAATCCTCCCCTTCTTTACACTCTCGTTTAACCCTCACACTTATCCACGTGTATAGAATACTACGGTAAACTCTCACCACGGGATATTATATGGTCATGCCCGTAACATACACCCCCCTCTTTAAAACATTGCACTCTTGCAATGGAAAGTTAGGGAAGTTAGTTCTAAGAGTATTTTCGCGTTCCCATGTGGCATCTTTTATTGATTTATCCATCCATTTTATTTTAAATTCTCGGATTTCTTTAGTATGTAATTTTTTTGTTTTAACATCGAGAATTCTTTTTGGTACATGTGGTTTAGAAGATAATTCTTCAGAAGTAACCGGAGTTTCAGTTGTAACTGTATTATCGCCAGAACCTAGAAGTTCTTTTAGACGACTCACATGAATGACTAGATGAATTCCAACACCATCGGGAAGAGCGAGACGATAGGTTGATGACCCAATGCGTTTGAGGACTGTAAAAGGTCCACAAAACCGTGGGGCTAACTTAGCGCACTTACCCGTAGAAAATGTCTTAGAATTGTGAGGTACACGTAAAAATACCTTCTATCCAGGGTTGAATACATGAGGTTGCCTATGATGATCGACATAAAAACATGCTCTATCTTGAGCTGTTTTTATATTATCTCGTGCAATATGCAACATATCTTGCATATCCTGAAGAAAGTTTTGCGTACTTCGCAACTCATCATGATGTATATTAACATCAATCGGGGCTCATGGCTGAAAACCATACATCAACATAAAAGGACTATATCCCGTCGACGTATGCTTGGAGTTGTTATAAGCAAACTCCAAAATTGGGAGATAACGTTCCCATTTTGTTGGTTTTGCACCAAAATATGCTCGAAGCATGTCCTCAATAATTTGATTTACTCGTTCTGTCTGTCCATCGGATTGAGGATAATCCGCGGAGCTCATGCTCAATGTAGTTTCTAACTTCTTAAAGACTTGCTTCCAGAAGTCACTAGTAAATTTTGGATCTCGATCATTCACGATATCCATCGGTAACGCATAAAAACGAAATAACTCGTCCACGAATTGGTAAGCCAATTCAGGAGCTGTTACCGTGGTTTTAGTAGCAATAAATCTGGCTCTTTTAGTTAGTCGATCAACCACAACCCAGATGGCATCATGGCCTTTTTGGGTGCGAGGAAGGCTAACAATAAAATCCATGGATATACTTTCCCACTTATTATTGGGAATGTCCAAGGGATGTAAAAGTCCTGCGGCTTTAAGTCGCTCGACTTTGTTAACCTGACATTGGTGACATTTAGTCACATAGCTATGTATGTCAGGGCGCATCTTAGGCCAATAAAATTGAGTGGAGATGAGAACGAGTGTACGATGTATTCCAGGGTGCCTTGCTGAGGGTGCATGATGGCATTAAAAAAGAATCCTCTTTTTGACCTCGGGTAAATTTGGAACACAAACCTTCCCATTACGGTAGAGCAGACCGTTAGCAATGTGGAAGTATTCCTTCGAGGATGTGGTGGTGTTTGTTCCAGACTCAACTCTTGCCTAGTATTTTGCGAAATAACTGTCATCAGGATACTTTCCTTGAAGGTGATCATAAAGATCTGATGATATTTCAGTGAAGCTAAGCATGTTAACTTCACGGATGCGACTTAGTGCATCAACGACAGTGTTCATGGAACCTTTATGATATCGTATGGAAAAATCAAAGTCCTAGATGAGATCAGCCTTATGACCTTTCAGGTCTTGTTGGTCACAAAAATATTTCAAGGACTCGTGGTCCGTAGTTACCACAAAGCGATTTCCATAAAGATAATGGCGCCATGTTTTGAGCGCATGTATAACTGCAAATAATTCCTTTTCTTGAACGGTGTCGGGGTTACTACGCCCTTGCGTGTAGAAAGGAGGAGGGACCACGGGGGTCTCGAACCGAAGAGCAAGAGAGAGAGAAGAAAGAGAGAGAGACCCGATTACACAGAACCGAAGATCCGATTGCGCAGAACCGACGATTGCACAGGGACACGGCCCAACAAACAGAGATCCCAAATAAACGCCGACGCAGATGGACGCAACAACGAGAGATATGTACTTATGAATGCAAGAAAATAACAGACTAAAGTATTACAACCCACGGTGGGGCACAAAATAGATACTAACGAAAACGAACAGGGCGGCGAACAGCTGCCGACCCCTGTATGTCGCGACGCACAGAAAGGGAAAACAGGTCGGAGGTGCTGCAGGACGCACTCGGGGCGTTCCACGGAACAGCGCAAGCCTCCTCGAAACCTGCACAGGTACGCGATGGAGCAGAAGACAGAGAGAGCAGGAGTGAGAGAGAAGCTCCGAAATCGGTTCGGCAGCACTTCGTCCTCTCCGCGGGAGATGCCCCACTTCTATTCTTCCTCTTCCTTTTATAGCCCGTCAAGAGGCCGTTTGGCATTAACTGCATACTAACCGAATCTACCCACCTAGGATCCTCGTATGTACCTACTTCGTCCTTAGGTACTTCTTGGCGCGCGTGTGTGTGTAGAGCCGTTTCCCACGCCTTGTTCCTCCGATTCCTCTTGTGGGCGGTTTTCTTCACGACATCCGCCCCCACCTAACCGCGCATCCACCGGCATGCGCCAAATTAAGTTGGCACGGAGAAAACCGGCCCGCCTCTACTCTTCGCCTGCCGGCCCTTCCTCGGCCTCGGATCGGTCGTCGCTGCTGTCCAGGAGAATCGGGTCGGGTTCGTCGTCGTGCCGCTTCTTGAAAGCTTTGATCCTCTTCCCGGCCACGGGTATCGCTATTCTCGTACCGTCGAGCTCCGCCAGATGATACGTCCCGTTGTCGTTGGCGCTCTGTACCGTGTACGGCCCGAACCATCTCCGTGCGAACTTCCGCGTTGCTCGGTGCTGGTTGTCGAGGCTGCTGTCGTAGACGAGCACCCAGTCACCTTCGTCGATTTTCTTCGGTCGTACCCGGTGCGTTCGGTCGAACCGGGCTTTGTTCTTTGTCCTCGCCACCCGGAGCTTCTCCGTAGCCAGTGCCACGTCCTCCGGTCTCCGCTCGAGCTGTCGTATACGTGCGGCCAACAACTCCTCCCGGCTCATCTCGTCCCTCCAGTCGACCGTTGCCCACGAGGAGATCGTCCGTTCAATCGGCATGATCGGCTTCTGGCCGAACATGAGCTCCGTCGGCATGTACCCGGTTACCGAACTGTGCGTGGTCCGGTCTGCCCACAAAGCATAAGGTAGAAGTCGCGGCCAGTTACCGACTTGGCCTCCGCATGCCCGAACCAGCGCCTTGACGATCGGCCCGTGTCCGCGCTCCACCTTTCCATTCGCCTCCGGGTTGTACGCAGTGGTGAGCGAGAGTTTGACTCCCAGCCGATCGAACAGCTCCGCGGCTTCCTCGGCGTCCAACTCCCCTCGGTCAGCCACGATCTTCCCGACGCACCCGTACCGGCATATCACGTCCTCGATCAGGAACCGACACACGGCCGCGGTCGTCTTGTTCTGAAGGGCTCGGCCTTCCACCTGGTTCGTCAGGTCTTCCCGCGCTAGGACCAGATACCGCATCTGTCCTACCCCCATCGGCATCGTCACCAGATCTACCATCCATTTGAAGTGGATAGTCGGAGGGTACGTAGGGTGAAGCCCGTCCCGGTGTCGGACTATCGAGTGCATCTGACAACTCTCGCAAGTTGACACGAACCGATGCACGTCCCGGTACAATCCCGGCCACCAGTACTTCCCCTTCAGCTTCTCAAACGTCGCCCACGTTCCACGGTGTCCAGCCCAAGGGCTGTCGTGGTAGGCCGCCAGTAGCTCCTCCTGTTCTTCCTTCATCGCCACCACCCGGAGCGGGACGCCGTTCCTCTTCTTCGGGTGCTTCCACAAATGCCCATCTCGGAGAAGGAATCGATATGCTTTCTTCCGGATCCGGTTGGCCTCGTCCTTCGTCCATGACGCATCGGGCGTCATTGTCTTCAAAAACCCGCCGATCTGCAGCCACTCCCCGTCGTACTTGCTCGCGTCGAACTCGTTAAGCGCCGGAGTGCTCATCCCGTCGGTCGTTATGTATGCCGCCTCGAAGAAATCCATGCCGACTTCTTCGTCTTCCGAAACCATGCCGCCCTCGTCGTCGAACCTCGCCCTCGAAAGCATGTCGGCCATGGCGTTGTCTTTCCCGGAAATGTGTCGTATTTCCGGGTCCAGGGACTTGATGTACGCTATCCACCTGAGCATCGCCAGGTCCGGAGTCGCGCATCCGGAAACCATACCGAGAATCGGCAGGCAATCCGTCTCGATGATCACTTCCGTCCCTATCAGGTAGTCTTTGTCGGCCTTAACCGCCGAAACAATACCCCAGAGTTCGCGTTTAACCTGGGCGTATCCTCGCTGCCGTTCACTGAGGACTTTCGCGCCGAATCGGATCGGAAACCGATTGCCGTCCTCGTCTTCCTGGTTCACGACCCATCCGATCCCGGTCGGACTGGTATCCACCGTTATGAATACCGGGGTACCCTTCCCGTATACCGCCTTCCGGAGTGCCGGTGCCGCTGCAAGGGCCTCTTTCAGCTTCCGGACCGATGCCGCGTGCTCGTCTAGCCATTCGAACCTTCGCCCCTTTTTCAGCAACCCGTACAGTGGCTCCGCGAGGTGTGCGTAATGCGGGATCCATATGTGGTAGAACGCGCATGCCCCCAGGAATCTCCGTACTTCCGTGACCGAGCTGCAGTCGGGCTTCATCGCGGAGATGGCTTCTACCTTTGCCGGAGACGGTTTCCGGCCATATGGTCCGCACAGGTGTCCGACCACCATGATTTCTGACTGCCCGAAGGCCGACTTCTCCCCGGAGAAGGTGAGTCTCGCATCCTCTAGCCTTTGCAGCACCTTCTCGCAGTCGTCGATGTGCGTCGCCACGAATCGCCGGCATCCGTCCGGCCCGATCGTCTCGTCCTTTTCTTCCACCGGGCATCCCTTGATCGGGATGTCGTCCAGAAACGGCATGGTGATGTCCGGGATACAGTCCCTCAGAACCTTGTTCATCGCATTCACCATGTGGGCCACCGAGTTGGTCCCTCCTTGCGGCAGTGTACACATCCGAACTAGGCCGAGGGGAGTTCGCATCGTCGTAATGTCTCTGCTCTCCACGGCTAGCTGGAACTGGTCGTACCCTGAGTATAGATCCCCGACCGAGTAAATTGACCTTCCGGCGAAGGCCTCCGCGAACTCGTCTATGGTCGGTCCGATCCCTGCGTTCCGAATGGTCACTCGATTGACCGGCTGCAGGTCCTGGATGAAGCGCAACGAACCGTTTTTCTTCGGTACGGTAAACCATCGATTCGAATATGGGGCGCTCGACGGCTCGAGAATTCCCATATCAACTTTCTGCCTCAGCAGCTCCATCAACTTCGGGATGTGAGCTCTCGGAACCGGGATTGGCTTGAGATTCCATGGTACATGCGGTACCGTGAATATCACCATCGGCTCCACGATCGTCGGGTCAACGCACCCGATTTCCTCCGGCGAGAATGCGAAGGCTTTC
The DNA here is from genome assembly GCF_043228905.1 of Azolla caroliniana. NCBI lineage: Eukaryota > Viridiplantae > Streptophyta > Polypodiopsida > Salviniales > Salviniaceae > Azolla > Azolla caroliniana. The sequence goes on from NW_028230453.1 coordinate 15,231,635, forward strand.
CCGCGCCTTCCGAGCATTCTCCGAAACCGGTCTTCCTCCGCCGGCAGTAGGAACCCGCTCCCACCGATTTTGAGCTCTCGGAGCGTCTCGTCGGTGAAGGTGTGCCCTATGCAGGCCGGATCTCGTAGACTAGGGTCCGATGCAACCCCTTTGATTCTCGACGCGCTGTCCTCCGGTAAGGGTGCCGCGACTGGCCTTACCTTCCGGTCCACAGTCTTGTACTTGGTGCTTACGTGGGCCGTCCGAACTGACTCGAGCCCTCGACCGAAGTCCGCGATGACTTCGTACATCTCCTCGGAACACACCGGTATCGTCCGGTCTTCGTTAAGGCCTTCTTCGACTACCTTTCCCAGCATTCCCAAGGTGTCGTCGAATGAGACCGCCTCCACGGCTCCGTTGATTTCCTCGTCCGGGCCGAGAACTCCGCACGCTCGAAGTCTCCCCTCCGCCTTTGTCTTCTCTCGGCCGCCGATGCTGACTATCGTACACGCTCCGCTGTCGGAGAACAAAAATTCCCTACCTATGGTACAAGGTTTCTTCGGTTTTACCGTACAGGTGTGGGGGTTTCCCGGGGTGTCCGGACTGTCGCGGCCCCACGCCTTGGTAGCCCTCTCTAAAAATCCTCTCGGTTATCGGAACCGAGGGAGTCGCGGTTACGCTCGTGGTTCGGCCTAACCGTCAAAAACTGGACCGAATGGCGCCCGTCCTGGCTCTTGACCCGCGCATAGGCCGAACCGTTGTCCAGCACCTTGGTCTCCATTCGAGCCGCCGTGATGTACGGTTCTCCCAGTATGACGGGGTGCGATGACGACTCCTGCACGAAGAAGTGCTGGTCTATCTCGACATCGCCGATCTTGACCCGTACATTCGGGCAGGCCCCGTGAAGTTCCTCGGTGGCGCGCGTCGCCGCCCTTATCTTCCACCCGTGCTTGGTGTTGATCGGCCATTTGCCCTTCTTATAGAAGTCCATGGACATCAAATTGATCTCCGATCCGTGGTCCACCAAAGCTATCACCGGTTCCTGGACATCGCCGATCTTCACCGGGGTTTCCGTGGTCGCTCGGGCCCAGTGCGGTCTCGAATAGTGGCTTTCCGCCCACTCGTCTCCCAGCGCCATGTCGTCTAGGTGCGTCGTCCGCACTTCCACCGGTCTTTCCGGTTCTGTCTCCGTTGACAGCCTCTTCCGTTTCACCAAGTCCACGATGGAGTCGTGGAACTCCTTCTTGGCGATTCCCAGCACCTCCCGTAGCGACAGCTCCACCTTGCTGTCGAGGATCCGTTCCTCCAGGACCTTTCGTAAGTCCGTGTTTCTTTCTATCTCCGTCCCCAGACGGTACCCGCCCTTCTGGGGTTTATCTTGCGTACCGGCCCCGCCGGCTTCGTCCCGTCGTGGCCCGGACCGGGTCTCGTATCGTTGTGAGGGCCCGGTCGTCCCGGGTTTCCCCACCCGCTTCTCTTCTACCAGAGCCTCGTAGTTCCTGCAAGCGGCTTCCAAGAAGCCCGTCTTTTCCTCGACCGGGTCGCTCCACCCGGTCATCTCCCGTACCCGTTTCTCCGCACGGTCCGATTCCTCCCTTTTAAGCCCTGCACCGGCAAGGCCTTCCAGCATCGTCGGCCAGAATCCGGCTTTGCTTTCCTTTCGGGCCTCGCCGCCCCCGACTCGAATACCGGCCGACGCCGAGTAGTGGACGGTTTCCGCATGTCGGGCCGCCGCCTCTTCCATCAACCTCTTCATTCCGCCTCGCCCGTCGTTTCGGTTTAGGGCCCTTCTCGTGTCGTTGGCGTGAACCCGGCCTTCCCATAGGTACACCACCCGGTTCCTCAGCGCCTCTGCGAAATCGCCGCAGTCTTTTCGGATGTGGCCGACCCCGTCGCACCACATGCACCTGTTCCCTGCCGCCGGCCGTCGGTCACGAGCAGGTCCTCCGCCTTCTCTGCGGGCTTGTGCGATTTGGAGGTCTTTTATCGCCCTCGTCAGTTCCTCCAACGCAGCTCCCCCAGTCGAGCCTCCGATCACGCCGGTCGGAGCCGAACCGGATTCCAGCCACTCCCGAGTCTCTTCCCTTCGCACCGGCTGCGCCGGCTCGAGTTTCCTCGCCGCGACTGAGCCCGACCCGGTTGCTCTGTCATCCTCCCATTCTCGCCGTTTGTCGAAACGGCCGCAGGCTCTCTTGACCGCCGCCCAGTCGGCTGTCAGCCCATCTTCGGTTTCTAGCAGGGCGCCCACGTGACTCCGATCCCTCTCGTCAACCGATTTGACGAACAGCAGGACCCGGCTTGTATCCAGGACCATCCTGTCAAGCGCCGAAAGGCGCGCGAAGTTCTCCTCGAACTCCCGGAGGAGTGCCGACGCATTCCTTCCTTTCCCGGGAGACTCCACCCACTCCATGAAGCTTCGCTTCGAAAGCCGGAGCGCGTCGTCCAGTCCGTATTTTTCCAGGAGCCGACCTTCGAACTCCTCCCAGGTACGGCTCTCCGCCCGCACCTCGAGCACCTCCGCGTGGATGCTCGGCATCGCCACTCGGGGAAAACCGGCCAGACGCCTGTCTTCCGGAATGTCCCGCATTAACATTTCCGCACCGTAGGACGCCAGGTACTTCGTGGCATCTTTTCCGGTGAATCGACCGATCGTTCCGACGACCGCCTCAATAGCTCTATCGAGGGCGCCGGTGCCCTCGCGCGCGCTTACTATCCGATCCACGGCCGAAGCCATGGCCTCTGCAAGATCCGCCCCCTTCATTTCCCACTCTTCTGCCGCCTCTTTCACGTCGGGTTCACCAAGATGTCGGGGTTACTACGCCCTTGCGTGTAGAAAGGAGGAGGGACCACGGGGGTCTCGAACCGAAGAGCAAGAGAGAGAGAAGAAAGAGAGAGAGACCCGATTACACAGAACCGAAGATCCGATTGCGCAGAACCGACGATTGCACAGGGACACGGCCCAACAAACAGAGATCCCAAATAAACGCCGACGCAGATGGACGCAACAACGAGAGATATGTACTTATGAATGCAAGAAAATAACAGACTAAAGTATTACAACCCACGGTGGGGCACAAAATAGATACTAACGAAAACGAACAGGGCGGCGAACAGCTGCCGACCCCTGTATGTCGCGACGCACAGAAAGGGAAAACAGGTCGGAGGTGCTGCAGGACGCACTCGGGGCGTTCCACGGAACAACGCAAGCCTCCTCGAAACCTGCACAGGTACGCGATGGAGCAGAAGACAGAGAGAGCAGGAGTGAGAGAGAAGCTCCGAAATCGGTTCGGCAGCACTTCGTCCTCTCCGCGGGAGATGCCCCACTTCTATTCTTCCTCTTCCTTTTATAGCCCGTCAAGAGGCCGTTTGGCATTAACTGCATACTAACCGAATCTACCCACCTAGGATCCTCGTATGTACCTACTTCGTCCTTAGGTACTTCTTGGCGCGCGTGTGTGTGTAGAGCCGTTTCCCACGCCTTGTTCCTCCGATTCCTCTTGTGGGCGGTTTTCTTCACGACAACGGTATACCGACATTGAGTAGAATCAAGCTTCTTACTCTCGAATGCTATTGGTTTACCATCTTGATATAAGACAACACCTATAGCATAATCGCTTGCATCGGTTTCAACCTCAAAAGGTTTTGAAGGATCGGGTAAAAGAAGTGAATGAGCCTTGCAAACCAGGTCCTTGAGTTCCTTAAAGGCGAGGTCTAGTGTAGCATTCCACACAATAGGTTTTGTAGACTTACGCGTTTGACCTTTTAGAAGATCAGTAAACGGTGTCGTCAATTGGGAGTAATTACGAAGGGATTTTCGCAAAAACCCGACAAAACCAAGGAATGATCGAACTTCTCGAATGTTTTGAAGAGTGGGCCAAAGCTTGATTTTGTCGATGCGAGAAGGATCAATTTCAACTCCTCGTTCGGTTATGAGATGTCCAAGATAAGTAATTGATTTCTTGAAGAACTCACATTTGAGATCTTCGCATAAAATTGTTTGTCACGCAATATTTGTAAAACAAAGCGGACATGTTTAGCATGTTCTTGTAATGTGCGGCTATAAACTAAAATATCATCCAAGAAAATAACGACAAATTTTCCAAGTTGTTCTCGGAAAATGTCATTCATTTCTTGTTGAAATGTAGCCGGAGCATTGGTTAAACCAAAAGGCATAACCAGAAACTCATAATGGCCATAGCGCGTACGAAATGCAGTTTTAGGAACATCGTCCTCACTTATACGAATTTGATGGTAGCCAGTACGGAGATCAAGTTTCGTAAAATACCGAGCTCCCTGGAGACGGTCAATTAGATCGTCAGCCCTGGGCAATGGATACGAATTCTTGATCGTCACTTTATTCAAGCGTTGGTAATTAATACACATACGCCATGTGCCCTCTTTCTTTTTAACCAAGAGAACTGGTGCACCCCATGGAGATTTACTATAACGTATATAACCCATTCGTAAATAGTCCTTGAGTTGCATAGATACCTCATCCTCTTCGGATCGACTTAAGCGATAAGGAGGTATACTTATTGGTGCAACACCAGGTACAATATCTATATGATGGTCTATATTATGTTTAGGAGGTAAGCCATCTGGTAGTTCACTCGGAAAAACATCACGAAAATCATTTAAGATTTCATCAAGTTGTTGTTGTTCAAAATATGTTAATTGAACCGAGACATTATCGATATTGTAAACGTGAATGTCCGGATCAAGTACACAATAAAATAGAGTAGAACAAGACAACTTGGATATTGATGGACACGAGGAAACAATCGAGAGGGATTGTTTTTTTACACATTTAATAAAATGAGTACAATCGTTCAGTACAAATGTAATTGAATGATGAACCCAATCAATAGATAAAGAAGAGTTTTTATTATAAAACCAGGGATAACCCAGTATTACATCGGTGGTAGAAAGATTCATTACATGGATGTCTACTTCCTCTATATAAGTGTCAATAGAAATTCCTAATGAATGAATCGCCCCGTTGATGTATTGTACTTTTCCATCAGCCAAGTGCACCGTGTAGGTGTGATCACTTACGGTGGGTTGGATTCCCCATATCTGAACCAAACGATCATTCACAAAATTGTGTGAGCTTCCCGAATCAAATAGAAATTGTACGGGAGATCCATTGATATACCCGTTTGCACGTAGTAAATCATTGGGACCCAATACATAGTGAGGGAAAGAACATTGGCAATTACTTAAATGATGTGTATAGACCTGAAGGACATTAGGAATCTCACCTTTATGGTTTGCAGTTTTAGCTTTGTTGTCGTGCTCTTTCCGTTGGAGCTTTCGACATTGCTCTTTTGTATGACCCTTCTTTTTGCAGAATATGCAAAAAGGATGTTGTCGCTTACAATCGCGATCCATGAATTCGTTGGGTGTCTTGTGTTTCCCAACGAATTGCGATTGCTTAGTCCCGAGCGCTTCGTTGGGTTTGTTGTGGTCCTTCTTCGAAGTGCGTTGATAGCGAAGAACTATTTCAACGGCCTCTTCAAAGGATTTTGGATCCTTATCGTGCACTATCCAGTGATAGTCCGAATTGGGGATGCCATTGACAAAACAAACTATTAACCAGTTGTCCCCTTCTAGACCCGATTTTTGGATGTGGGTTCTAGCATGGTGGACATAGTCTTCTAGCGAGGAAAATTTCCGACTAGAGAGGTTCATTAAAGCTTGTGCTGCCTTGGTTCGAGAGGGAGGTTGCATAAATTGGCCCTTGAAAACTGTGACAAAATCTGTCCAGGTATCGGGCAATTTCCCCAACGTACGGAGCCCACGCCACTAGGTGGCGACCTTACCCCCTAGTTCTCGGCCGACATATGCAATCTTCGTACTATCTGGCGTGGGATAGAGCTCAAAATGAGACTCCCATCGGCCCAACCACGTGCAGATTGCTTCTTCTATTCTTTCCTTTTTGTCTCCCGTAAATGGCTTAACGACAAACGATGGTTACCCTGTCGCTCATTAGGTCTATTAGTCTCACGTTGTAGACTAATGACACGTGCCTCGAGAGCACTTTGAGATTGCCAAAGTTCGGTCATCTGTTGAGTGGTGAAACTAAGGTATTGGGTTATTTGCGAAAAATACATCTCAATGGACATTTGTCCAGGAGGATTCCCTTGAGTTCCTTCCGCTTGAGCGGATGACATCGGGTCGTTATTTTGAGCCATTAAATGATTATTTCTGGAAAAGAAATAGGATAAGGTCAGAGAGATAGCCATAACATCATGTCGTGATGTAAACATATCATGGGCAAACATTAATTGATATCATTATCTCACGTCAATACCCCTCTAGACGTATGAGATGAGGTTCAAGATCAGGTTACTATGGTAACACAAAGGTGTTTTAAAAACCATGGGGGTGACAAATAAATGTCTTTCCCTGATCTCTATATCGATTTTTTCATGGTGGCTCCCCGAGGCTCAACCATGTATGTTCGCGTCATGAATAGTTTATACACGAAAAAAATGTTAACAATAAACTATGTTTTTGTGCCCACATATGTGGTTTCGGCTCTTTAAGTCCTATTACGAGGACCCCGAAGTGCACTTAGAACTCAAGTCTAAACATGTGTTATAGTCATATGTATCAACGATATTGTATGATCTTGGTCATATTTGAACTCGAGACCTCAAGAACAAATGCATTAAACATTTGAGCCAACCAAGTAAGTTGCTCTTCTTGAATGTTTAATGTTTCATGCGTAAAAGAGATATGTGAGGCATTTGCCTATATATGTTTTTTTAAAAGAAACATATATGTCGAGAGTCCTTATTTCGCCCTCATTTACTACAACTATGTTGGTACGTTACCTAACCTCAAGTCTCGTAATTACGATGGCATACGCCAAAGGGCAACCTAATGGTCAAGCCAAATGAGCCCTCTTTTCGTAGTAGGCCCATGTGGCCCATCACATGGTCACGTCATTACGAATGCCTCTTGTAAGAATGATCTCATGGTGGCATCGTATCCATGTAATGAGGGAGGGATGTTGGATACATGTGTCATAAGAGCGACCTCACATGAAGTGGGTCAAACCCTACGTACTCAACATCATTATGGCTATTGGCGTTTCTTTACGTAACGAAATATCTAAGTCACCAACGGGGATTTCAACAATAAAAAATTGTTGAAAAAAGGGATGGTGACAACGCGATTCTCACAAAAATGTGAGGACGGACACCAAGAACCTTTCCCCGAAAAGGAAAACATTCGATTTAAAATCACGTAATAACTTATATACACATATGTATATTATCACATATATACGATCAACTACGTATACACGTGACCACATATGCCTATATTAAAGAAATCGTTATATTTAATAGCCAAAAATGACGTAATCGAGATACGTAATCGAGGCATATACCTCTACGCACACGAGACATCCAAAAATAAGGGTTCAACATAATACGCAATTGAGGTATTGACCTCTTACGCATACGAGACCAAACGCATATCATTTACAACAAAATCGAGGTGTTGACCTCATACGCAAACATAACATATGTTTGTGAACATAATACGTAATTGAGGTATTAACCTCGTATGCATACGACACTCATCACATATTATTTATATGTCAAACAAGGTATTGACCTTGTGCACATATGTAAACGTTTTAGATAGCCAATTAAATACCACTACAACATCATTTAATTAATAAAAATAAACTACATATTAACCATACACATGATTAGATGGGAGAACAAAAAATAGACAAAAAATAACAAGAAAGATTACCGAAGTTCCTTGTTGATCCTTGTCTACATTAAGACCAACCGCACAACGATCGATCGCCATCCATCGAGAAGATAAGACCAACAAAAGAAACATTAGTACATAGGCTCGGATACCAAATATTAGAGACATGTACTAAAGTAAGCATTAGATAAGGATAGATCTAGGTAGATAGAAAGAACGGAGAGAGAGAAAGAAGGGTGCCGATCCACCTGACCACCCTCGAGCGAAGGGATCGAGATGGACTCGAGCCTCGATCGGCGTCCCATACCACTGCCGTGGCGTCAAGTCGTACCTGGTGCTGGCGCGCTCGCTACAAGAGTTGACCCACCACAAGACAGAGTCTCGACGTAGTCAACCAAGATGATGAAATGAGGGTAGCTAGGCCTCTATTTATAGTAATACCCAAGGCCCCCAGCCATGTTCACACTTGGCCTAATGGGTTGTCTCAATCCCGAGGATTTAAAAGTAATCCTCCCCTTCTTTACACTCTCGTTTAACCCTCACACTTATCCACGTGTATAGAATACTATGGTAAACTCTCACCACGGGATATTATATGGTCATGCCCGTAACATGTAGTCTCTTCCATGCCATGGCACAATCGCTACTCATGAGCATATGGTAGAGTTCCCAATATTGGGATGCCTCCCACGCTCGTCTCTTACGACGTGCTGTGTGCATTTCTTTGCGAGCTTGTATTGAGGTAATACTACCATTGAGTTGTGTAAAGAATCAATGGTGATTCATGTGAAGCGGAAGAGATGTGAGTTATGTGTGTATGTGTGAGAGAAGAGAGGAGAGGAGAGAAACACAAGATAGATAAGAGACAATATGAAGTACTCAAAAAGAAGAAGGAGATGTATATTAACAAGTAGAATATGAGATACTAAATAGCGTTACAAGGAGTCACAACCGACTTAATATGGAGTAGGAGGAGGGTGCTTTATATAGAGTCACCCTCTCTCTTCATTTACTCACTACAACGTTCACTCTCTCACTAGAGCCTTGAGGAATGTGAAGTCTTACAGTCATGGGGAATGTGGAATCATTAGTTATGTGTCATATAATATGAATCTATGACACATAGTTTAATGTGTAGAGAGTGGTGGTGTGACTCTTGACCTTTGAGTAATCATAGATTCTGAAAAGGTGTGTTCACACGTTGCTCTATGTTGAGCTTGATTCTCAACAAGTTGTGATACTGTAAGTTGTCTATGTAAGTCCCTAAAATCCTCATCATACCATTTATTTTGTGGCATAGATTCTGATCTACCTTGATTTGAGTGTTTTGTATATGGGAAACTAATTGCTGCTGCGGAGTGAAGGATGTGTGTGAGTTTCATACTAAGCCTTTCTAAAGGTAGGGAGGGATCAAGGGAGGAGAGATGGGCCTGAACATGTTGAGAGTATATGTCAGAGAGCTCATGTGGGAAATTTATTGTGGTGTGATGACGTGGTTGACTAGAGTTGGTGACCTTAGAGATATCACATTTTAGCTCGAAGTATAAGAAACTATGGTCTGCGCCAATAGGGCATGGGGCCACCCAGAAGGAGTTAATCATGCGGGTAGCTTTAGGGCATCCTATTAGATAATCAATTGTGCTTTCCCCTCCTCCATGTGGGAAAGATGTGAGCTATGGGAAACATGAGAGAGAGAGAGAGGCCAAAGACATGTTAGATTATAGAGGCACTAGGCAATAATATAAAGGATTGTCATCAACTATATTATTTGATTAATGATGTGATCCAATTGAAATAAGGATGCAATCACTATTGTATCACTATTATTATATTTAGTGTGTTTTTACACATGAGCATTGAGAGATAGATAGATAGATTATATTATTGTATTTGGGGGTCAAAAAGATTACATTTCACGTTATACATGTGAAAGTAGCTAGTTTCGATGTTCAAGAACTTTACCAATGAATGTTGCACTCAAGAGTGTATATTGTGGTGTGAGAGAAATTCGTGCAAGGATTGGGCTTGATCGAAGATGTGTGGAAATCATGGTTGAATATGATCAAAGGCAAAGCATTGTATCAAAGTGTGATACTTAGACTCTTGAACTTGTTTTGGACAAAGTATGCATAGTTGACCACTCTCATCACTTGTGCCCGAACGCCCGGTTGTCGTGAAGAAATTGCTTCACGATATAAAAATGAACTCAAATACTATAAAAAGTAACATTTGAGAGACTTGAACCTATAACCTTATATATCAAGTATGATGTACATACCATTAAGATAAATTATTTTTTATACTAATGTTTTTATCATTATACTTATGTAATCTATTATTTCATACATGGGAGCTCGGATGAGTAGGATGGCTATCATGCATAAAATGTAACGCATGTGCGCCAAATGGCGATCATGCATCACATGCATGCTATGCACCCTCACATCATTATATGCATGAGAACACCTATAAAGAGAGGGGAGGGAGGAATGAATAGATCAAGGAATGAAGGACAATCAATGAGTCCAGGGATAAGTTTTAGATAATTTTAATCAAGAAAAATAAGTTAGTTTATTTGGGAAGTATCTTGTCTCTCGAAATTGAAGTCAAGGGAGTTTGGAAGAGAAAAGTTTCATCTCTGCGATCGAGCATTGTAAAGTTAATAAAATCTTGTATTTTTAATATAAAGCATCATGTCTTTATCGTATACTCTTGCTTCTTAAATCATACATAGTCTCTATCTCTTATCCATGCTCATCTCTCTCTCACACATTACTTTTAACTCTTATTCTTCCTATCCTTAATATCTCTGTGAATTGCCACAAAAGCCTTGTAAATCTTTTGCTCAAACTCCCCTTAACCTTAGTCCCGGTGACATCGCCACACGTGTTGGCCGGTGGAACAAGGTGTGAAAAGAGATAGGGAGCCGCAAGCACAAAAACCAAATAAAGGGAGTCGAGCATTAATGAGGAATGATTGTAACGTGCCATGCTTCCTAGAAATAGGAAGCATAGAGGCCTATATAAATAGTGAGTGATCGAAGGAGTGGGGGGGTGCTACTAGAATATTATTTTAGGCAAGAAGTGTACAGAGAGGGAGAGTGAGTTCTATACCAACAATCGATCGATACTTGTATCAGTGTGTATTCATAATAAATTATTCTTCTTGTGGGGCAACCTTGTGTGTCTAAAGTGTGATCCAAGTATATTCTATGTGGGTAATCACGAGCATGTAATCGGTTGTAGCCAATTTAACATGATATATGTTATTGTGAAGTTGTAAAGGCTGTCTGCATCCCCGAGGGTCGAACGGGTCAAACGAACTCAGGTATGCATAGAGAGAGTTATCTAGGAGCCCCTTGGGATAGAGTCATCTCACTAACTCACACATTCAATCGAGTACATGGTCGATGGGACGACTCAAAGCCCCTTCCTCCATCCTACCACAATTTCCTTGATCCACTTACCAGAAGTAGTAACCAAGAGTACGTTCCTCCAGAGGGGAGGTAATAGCACGAACCACAACTACCCCGACATATTTGGCGAACCTGACATGAAAGTGACAACAAGGAAAAATGGAGGAGCAAATGAGGCTTATGTGTACAATGACGGAAAGAATGATGTGGGAGTAAGGGATGATGGCAAACATTGACAAAGACGTCAACAATATTCTTGCACGAGTAGGAATATTTGAAAGTATGAATGTAAAACACGTTCACTTTCAGAAGTGGAAGGATCGTGCATTCCACTTTTAGATTCCCTTTGTAGTCACACAATTTTGGCCTATTGTGAAATCGGACGTGCACTAGTATCACATGATCAACCAAAGATGGTGAATTTATTGATTTATTAATCCGATGCATCTCTATACCTAGAGAACATGTTATTTATTGGAGAAAATATAAATGTATGAGATTTACTTTTGCAATGTTTACAAATTTAGGGTTGGGGTTTACCACACATTCATATGATACAAATTAATTATTTGAGGAAAGCATTAACAAACAAGGATTCCATTTTCGTTAGATGTAAAGTGCCGAGGTTTACAATGGTTAAACTTTCCAAGAGAGGTGTATATGCTATTTGAGAAATTGATATTTACATATTATTGAATACAATACATCGCAATTAATCCTTAGTAAAGATCATTAGGATATAATACCAAATGTATATGTTCATGACAACACATGAAAGTTAGATGTAGAAAGCGTACTCGTAACTATTAGTTTACATGACATTAGACATAAAAGAATATACCCAAAACATATATGACAATTATTTAGGCTTAGGCAGTGCTAAATTTTTGGGTGCCAAAATAGAGACAACACTCCAGTAGTAACGTTGAAGCATGTATTAAAATTTTCATTTGATTGTCTACACATAAACACTAAATCAAGAAGTTAAACACGTATATACAAATGGAGTACTAATAATATATACAGAACACACATTGATAGCCCTCCATACATCCAGTCTAGACAACCGTCAACCATAGAAACATGATTGTTGTTGTATAATCCCCTCCAATAAAGCAAATACTCCCCAATATCTACAAATGCCTCCTTCAGTCCCACTATAAGTTTTGGATGTGCAGCTTATGTGGTTCTCTGATCTCCAAAGGACGATGTCTTGTATTCTCATCCAGAGGGGGGTGATGAATATGGGTTATCAGAAGGTTAAAAACTTGCCCCTTCTGCACAAGCTTTCTATGGATGATGTCCTTTCTTATTTTATTTTGTTTCGATGACAACACACTAGACGCAAGCTCTACTCTCGGTGTAGATCGAGCCTCATCATCTTCTGTTGAACTCGATGATTCAGAATTTGTCATTCTTGTCACCTTCTTTTTTTGAGGCTTGGATTGCACAACCAATTTCTTTATTGGTGCTTTAATAGGCAATAAAGAGGCTGCCTTCAAATTAACATGGCCTTGAATGTATGGCCTCAGTGTTGTTATCAGGTTGGTACTTGTCTCAATAGCATTCCGGAAGGATTCTGGCCCGCATGAATCCTTCAACAAGTAGTCTTCGGAGACGATCATCTTACAGACTCCTTTTGTACAATTGACTAACACAATCAAATTAGTTGAGTCCGCATCTTCATAGTCAAGCCGCAAAATTTTGCCATACCTAAATGGCCGATCTTGGGCAAGCATCCCACGTCTAGCCAGTTTGGAAACTAAGAGTACTACCTTCTTTTTCGAGTCGACATATTGCAATGCCCACTCGTGTCCAGTTAAGTCTTTGTCTAGCTGGTCTTCACCTCCTATAGCCATGACAGATGTCTTCTGACTAACTTCGTCAGATGGCTGCCTCACGACTTCATCCTCAAACACGAGTTTCTTTCCCTTTTGCGGATACGTGACAACATGGATCTTTGTTGTCTCTAGAGCAGAGCTTTGATACTTAATCCGAATTCTTTTGAGTGGCCTCTCCTCCATAGGATCAGTCGACCTACATGAAATAATAGAACACTGAACCTAAACCTACATTCTCTCAAATGATAATTTATTGTAAGATGGTAAGGTTTGGAAAATGAGAATTCAAAAAATTGTTTGGCCTCATTAAGCTCTTGCCTAACAACTTGTGTAAGGGACCTACTTAAAGGGTGTAGTAATAAGGTCAAAAACCTAGTTAGAGGCACTGGAAAGGGAGTTCAGATAACGGAATAGTGAAACCTAAACCTATATCCTCCTAACTTGCAATGGTAGTAAGGTAGTAAGGTGGTATGGTAATGTTTTGGCCTCACTTCAGTCTTACAATATGCACATTCCTAGTAAATGAAGGTGGTATGGTGTGCCAAATTAGCAATCTAGTAATGTTTTGGCCTCATTTCAGTGTTACAATAAGCACATTCCTAGTAAGTGGTGTAAAGGACTTGTAGGATGGGGGAAACAGGGTTAGAAACCTAGGAACTTGATTATAGGGCAAGATAAATGTATATCTAATGTCTCTAAGTTCTCTAAACCCTCAAATTACTAGAATTTTGACATCCCCATCAGTGTCCAGATCTCAGATTGCAGGCCAAATTCTACTGTATTTTGACCTTAATTCAGAATTTCTAAACATGTTTGTACTTCTTATTTTTAGCCTAATCTTTGTTTTCGTGTTTCTGATGATGTAATGTACATTAATAGTGTGGTCTAACTGCCCTAGTGGCTCTGTGACCCTCAACTCGATACGCCGTATCGAGTTGAGGTCTGAACTCGATACGACATACAGAGACAACAACAGAGAAGGAGCTAAATAAGAAATTGTTACAAGATCACTGAGACGCCCAAGCATTAGAGCGAAAAAGAACTATGCACCATAGGGAAAAGTCGATAAACAATCTAACAAACTACATTTATTTAATGATAGATGGAATAGACCAAAAGAAGACGTGTCTACCTCATCTTAAACGTCTTCCTAAAGATGTCAACGATGATTGTCTTTTGCAGATGCACTTGGTGGGTTGTTTAGCGTATAATGGAGATGTGAAAGTTAGTGTGCGGAAGCATTAGACAAACCAGCTCAACCGGATAGCAACAGAAAATGAGAAAAGTTTTAATGGAGAACTTAACACAGAGAATATGCGTGGGAGAGAGAGAGAGAGAGAGAGAGAGAGAGAGAGAGAGAGAGAGCAGAACATAAACTTCATTCAAAATAATGACAATACTCTATCTGTACATAGAATGTGTTCAGAGAGCACTTTTATACAAGTCCATAAAGGACTGACAGAAGTATTGACAGGTACTTGAATATTCCTACATGCGACTGACACTAACTACAAGACCATGATTACCTAGTAGTCTAGGCTACTACTAGGCTTCCGGTTCGCACTTGAATCCGGCTCTCTGATCCGTCTCCCCGATACCATCCGGATACTGATCCGGGTCTTGTTTCCAGATACCGATCCGGCTCATCCTTCTGGATACTGATCCGGCTCTGGCTTATTGAGCCGATCCGGATCTGGTTGAGCTTGCTCGCTCAACAGGAAGTGTTAAGCCTCATGTCTTCGTTACCTACCCAAATGTCCACAATGACCCTACTTTAACAGTCATTGGATTCAAAAAGTTTTGATGTCTTGGGGGCAGTCTTTGCCGTCGGTTTTATATATTTAATTGAATAATACTGCTCGTGAAAACAAAAATTCTACAGTCTTTGGTTATCTAAGTATGCTGGTGAACCAAGGAATTCTTAGGAAAGTGAAAGTTAACTTTCTATTAGTTGGTCACACACATGACCATATTGATCAGATGTTCAATAACTTCTCTAGGCAGTTATCACGATATGATGCTTTCACGTTACCTAAGTTGTTTGACATCATTCGTGATGCATATACGCCATGCCCAATCGTGGAACACTTGAAGGAAATATATGATTTCAAGAGATACATCTCATATGGTGGTGAGCGAAATGCCAAAGTGTTAGCGCCATTAAATAATATAAGTTTCAACCACGTATTCTTAATAATAAAAAATGATCATAGTGGCTGTACATTATTATATGCAAAGTAGTATTCATCCTCTCCCCAATGGGAGCCTAAAGGTGGGTGTCAGTTTCTACTTCATATGCCTTCTACTTTTGTTTATGGTGCATGACAAATGCCGATTGAGACTAAAAAAGTGGTCACCAATGTATTAGCTGATAATCAAAAGGATTTTTGGATGCAAGTGCTACAAGACAAACACAACCACATTGACAATGCGAAGAAGTATGCTGGGGAGCAAGACACGTCATGGTGGGATGTGTTCTTTACAGATCAAGAACAAATTGTTGACAATTGTGTCCTTGGTACTTGGATCGTGCAAATCCCCTTCACATGGAATATACAACAGTGTCGTAATTCTCAAACTTCTCCTCTTGCACCTAACGCAATTAATGATAGCTTGCTCCATCCACCACAAAGGGACATATAAGTTGAACCCAAGCTGACGAAAATAGCGGAAACGAGGTGGCAAGGAAACTTGCAAGAATTGAAGGTGGGTATGTTAATTGCTACACTTGCTGATGATAATGAGCTGGGACATCAATTTTGGATTGGTAAAGTTTTAGATGTGGTGATGCATGAGAACCAAAGCCAAATCTAGTCTATAAAGGTGCATTGGTACAACACTAGAAGCAAAAATGCCTTTACTGGCAAGTATGCATTAGAGATGATGGAATGTCCACGGTCTAGGGGGAATAGAAAGAGGAAAAGAAATATTCGTACCACTTCATTCTTAGACATTGGTGATGTAGATATTATTGTTTACGATTTCACACTAACAAAAGTTGGACGTCTCAGGAAGTCTACAATAGATATCATCAAGGAGAAATTACCTATTCTACAAAGGGTCTCAAGTCGAAGGCAAGCAAGACCGTCACCACATAACATGGAATGTCAACATCTAGTTTTAGATGAAGACAATGCCTTAATAGGTACATCCGAAGATGATGAGGAACAATCCGCATTGTATATTAGTTATAATAGCGACTCTGGATCATGATACGAGTGATTTTTGTAAATGTTACACTCGTTAATGTAATTTTGGTATCTATTGTAAGAGAGAGTCGTTTGTAATACTCGAAAGATGTAAAAGTTATGTTTAGAAATATTATTGCTTTGTACAAACATTGTTTGTTATAAAATACATTACTTCTTGACTTCTAAGTGATAGTGATCATTGTACTATTTGGATTGTAACATAATATTATTGCGTTTTTTCAAGTTTAGGAAATGATGAATTTTTGAGGTTTTCCAACGGTATTTTGAGAACATGTGATACTGGTATCATTATGTTTTGTGCCTAAACCCCAAAATTAGAAGGAATATTCCTTGTCCTTCCATTTTTGCGTGATCCTTCCACTTCTGAACACGAACGTGTTGTAACAAGATTTCTTAAGATTTACAATAAGGAATGGTTAAACAAGGTGTGAGTGAAGCTACAAAAATTAATAGCTTTAGCTGAGTCGTTGCGATTGGGTTACAACAAAGGATCCAGGAGCTACAGAGGGAGCATAAGACATGGGCAACTTTTGAAAGAGCATTATTGGATGAATACAACCTCAACAATATGTCAAGGATGACAAGGAGAGCTTTCATGGATTGGGTAGAGTTTGATAAACATTTAAGTGTTTTGGAAGTATTAAAAGAGTTTTCTGAAAGATTTGAGCAATTAAATGTTAGGGATAGAAATATAATGATGCCCAATAAAGTAATATTGTTTCTACAAGCCACTAATATTAAAGATAGGAAGGACTTGGGAATGCTTGTGGAAGATCAGAATAGTCTAAGTGGACTTACCAAAGATTGGGAGGAGGTGAAAAGGGCTTGCCCCCATTTTTGTAAAAGAAAGTTATAGTTTGTGTAGCTTCCGGAGAGAAAGGGAGAAGAAACATGGAACGACTCAGGAGAAAAGAAAGTGGAATAATCGCTCTTACAAGAATTGGGGAAAGGCATGAAATACTTGTCAATCAAAGTGACGAACCTGGAATCAGGACAAAGCTCGATCTCACAAATTCAAGGAGGTGGAATGATCCGAAGGTGCATGCAGTGCAATAACTGTAGCAACCTTAGGGTTGCATGTAGAAGACTCATATTGTGGATTTGGCTTTTGGCAAGATGTGATGGAGTATGCAAGAAAAGGGAAGGTTCAAGTGGATGAATTAAAAAGAGCATGAGATGAAATATAGAACTTCACTAGATGGAATGATCCAGTAGACACATTATTAGCATTCGCCCAAGTGAATGCACAAGATGTACTAGTGGAAGAGAAGCAGAAGAGAGCTAATGAGACTAATCCGGCAAAAAGGTGTGAAACATGAGAACAAAATAGAAAGATTTTTCTGAAAGATTTGACCAATTAAATGTTAGGGATAGAAATATAATGATGCCAGATAAAGTAATATTGTTTCTACAAGCTACTAATATTAAAGATAGGAAGGACTTGGGAATGCTTGTGGAAGATCAGAATAGTCCAAGTGGACTTACCGAAGATTGGCAAGACATACCACTAATATATTCTAGAGATATTTCTCGAGTATATTCTAGAGATATTTCTCGAGTATATTCTAGAGATATTTCTCGAGTATATTCTAGAGATATTCAATCTCGGAACATGTATAAATACTTGTAACCTCCTTGGTCCCTTTCAAGGGATTCAACACCAGTCATTGACACATCAATGTAGTATTCTCGTTTCATTCCATCTTGTCTCCGTCTTCGTCACTGTCTTCATTCTCTTGTGTCATTTCCAGCTTCTTGAGTTCCACGCTTGTAGCCCCATCGTTAGTGCTTCGTCCCAATCTGCATTTGGTGTATCCGTGACAGTTTGAATCCCTTCCAAGTAGAAACATCACCCCTCTTCGTTATCACATTTTCTTTTAGAGTTACCATCATCACCATCCTTGCTTCTAGAGTTACCATCATCAACATCCTAGTCTTCGACATCATCTTTTTCAGCACCTCTTCGCCCAACCTTCATCGTAATCAAGTACTTGTTATCATTTATAGGTATCATTTTGCATCACGATTTTGGTGAGGATTGCTTTTGATAGCTCACCTTCCCAGTTTCGGTGGGGGTTATAACCGCCCACTTTCTTGGTGGGGATCGAATCATTGCTTGTTTGCACTCCATTTTCATTTTAAAGTCTCATGCCACTTTCCTTTGGAGAGGACCGATTTTGATCGCTCACCTTCTAGTTCCGGTGGGGGTCACAACCACTCACTTTCTTGGTGGGAATCGTGTCGGTTTCTCGCTAGCGCTACCGTTTGTGTTGTGTTTTGGGTCAACCTCAACTATTTACCTTCTCATAATAGAAGAAGTCGAGTCAACCGCTTCACTTGCACTCCTTCGCCTGTTCGTGTTCCAGTTCTTGGTGAGGACCACATGGTCACTCACTCCCGTTCATGTTCCAATTCTCGGTGAGGACCCCATGGTCACTCACTCCCGTTCGTGTTCCAGTTCCTGGTGAGGACCGCATGGTCACTCATGCCCATTCGTGTTCCTGATGAGGATCGCATGGTCGCTCATGCCCATTCATGTTTGAGTTGCTGATGAGGGCCACACATGGTTGTTCACGTTCCCGGTGATGGCCGCATGCTCGCTCACTCCCATTCGTGTTCTAGTTCCCGATGAGGACCGCACATGGTCACTAAGGTATGTCAGTGTTCTAGTCTTTGGTGAGGGTCACACATGGTCGCTCACACTTGTTGGGGTTCTAATCTCCGATGAGGAGAATACATGGTCGCTCACGCCCGTTGGTGTTCCAATCTCCGGTGAGGACTACAGATGGTCGCTCACATCCGTTGGTGTTCTAGTCTCCGGTGAGGACAACATATAGTTCCTCATGCCCGTCAGTGCTCCAATTTCGGTCCACCCCTACACCACGCTTTCGAGATGTTTTGATTGTGGATTGGAACCAGGGTGTGGGGTGTCGGGAATTGGAATGCCCCACAAACAAACGAGTGGACGGAAATCAACCTTCGAGTGCAAAGGCAGAAGGGAGCTTGACTGCAAGACCCACCGGTCGAGCAAGGATGAAAGGAATTGGTAACCATCAAGGTGGAGTTGAAATCCAAAGAAGAGTAATAATTTGTCTCAGGCGTGGAGGAACCACACCGATCCATCTCGAACTTGGTGGGTTTCAATTCACAACAATCATGTTGAATGTGAAAACACGGATATTCTCTGTCGCTTGAGAGGAATATACGATACTCTTTACACCTGAAAGTTCGTAAAAATCTCTGGTGAGGATTGCACATGGTCGCTCACATTCGTTGGCATTCTAGTCTCCGGTGAGGACAACATATGGTTGCTCATGCCCATCAGTGCTCCAATTTCCGTCCACCCCTACACCACACTTTCGAGAAGGCGGCCGTAAAGGGGAGGATAATGTCACGACATAGTGACATCAAATACGTAGTTAGTGAGGATTGAACCTGCAACCTGACATCTACAAGATGTGATGCTCAACCATTTTGATATGGTATGCATTTGTATATGATGGTTTAATATTGTATAGTCTCGCAGATAGTACATATCAAAATCAGAATATTCTAGTTGTTAGTATATTCTAGAAATATTGTACAACATATTCTAGACGAGTATATTCTAGAGATATTCAATCTCGGAATATGTATAAATACGTGTAACCTCCTTGGTCACTTTCAAGGGATTCAACACCAGTCATTGACACATCAATCTAGTATTCTCGTTTCATTCCATCTTCTCTCCTTCTTCATCGTTGTCTTCATTCTCTTGTGTCATTTCTAGCGTCTTGAGTTCCACGCTCGTAGCCCCATCGTATGTGCTTTGTCCCAGTCTGCACTTGGTGTGTCTGTGACAATAGGTCGATGTCCAATTGGACCTTTTTCCGTTTTGCAAACATAGCGGCACAAACATAATTGGTGTCGAGGATGAACATCCTCCCATCTTTGCACCCTCATGCAATGATCTAGTTTTCATCTTCGATGATGCAGTCATGGTGAGTGAATTGTACCTGCATGCCTTGGTCGACTATCTGTCCGACCGACACCAAATTCTCGGTGATTTTCGGCATATGCACGATGTTCCTCATTATTCCTAGCCTAGTACCTAGGCATATGTCTTGGAGTCAGTGTCAGTCGCTTGTATGAGCATTGAAGTACATGTAAGTACTTCTATTAGTCCTTTTATGGACTTGTATAAAAGTGTTCACTGAGCACATTGTATGTATAGAGTGTTTTTATTTTGAATTGAGTTTATGTTGTTCTGCTATCTCTATCTCTCACGTATACTCTGTATGTGTTTTGAAGCTTCCATTAAACCTGTGTATATTTTTTGTTAACATCCTATGAAGTCGGTTAGGTCTTCAAGTTTCCGCACGCGATTCATTACATGGTATTATAGTGTGAGGGTTGAGAATCCTCTACTGCCGATAGAAAGCCTATGTAGACCAAAGAAAACCTGATTCCAGAAAAGAGAACGGACCAAAGAAAGAATGGACAAAGGGATGGTAAGCTCGCTTCCGACGGAGAAGCTCGACAAAAGCAATTATGCATCTTGATCTTACAAGATGCACCAGTACTTGCTCAGGCACGGTTACTAGAGCTATGTTGAGGGAGGAAATGAAGTAGCACAGGAGCTGACACACAAGGACTTCCTGGCATGGGAGCAAGGAGCGAGCATAGTGTTGTACTGCCTCACATCCTATATGCATGACCAGATGCTCGGCTACATCAAAAGATGCAAAAATGCCGAAAGAAACTTGGGAGAATCTGAAGAAGATTTTTGTGGCAAGCACAATGGCCTGGAAGTTGCAGCTCCGACAAGAGCTCAACAAGATCCGGCAAAGGGACATGTCGGTTACCAACTACACCACCAAGATAAAGAAGATCTGCGACATGCTCAGTTCCATCAACGTGACGATGGACGAAGATGAGATGGTCCAGATTTGCCTCGGTGGTCTAGCACAATGATACGGGCCAATCCGGACGATGATTTGCACCTGGGAGAAATCACCGTCCTTCTTCGACCTACAATCGATGCTAATGGTCGAAGAAAACCACGCAAGTGGGTTGAGGACCAATGAACTGGACAACCAGATGTTGAGGCGGATGGGTCTTGTGGGCGTGGAGGACGAGGTGGGTCGGCACGCAATAGCGGTGGCCATCAAGAGCAAAATCAGAGACACATAGATAGTATAGACAACAGTTCCAGATCCTCCACATGCAGGGGGAGTCACGACAACATCGGAAACCGGCAATAAAAAACGGACATGGAATGCTGGTACTGTGGAAAAAAGGCCATTGTGAGTGCGAGTGCGAGTGCTAGAAGAAGCACGCAAATTCAAATAAATCCGGATCCGGTACCTCTAGACGAGGGAATTGGCAAAGCTTGCACTATGCAGAAGGATCGAAAGGATCCAAAACCGGAAAGACTGGAAAAGGGCCAACCTTTGTGATGAAACATAAGACGAACTCGATGAAGAAACCACTTCCGGGTCGGAGGAAGTGTGGTATGTTGACTCCGGAGCATCAAACCACATGATGAACCACGAAGAGTGGTTCTCGTATCTGGAAAAGCTAGAGAAACCAGGAGTTGTCGAAACCGGAGACGACACTCCTCACCCGATCGAGCATGTTCGAGAAGCCCCTTTAAGCCATGTCAGACAAAAGGGTAAGTTTATGAATGTTTTACATGTTCCAACAATCACGAGGAACCTGGTATCGGTTGGACATATTGTCAACCAGGGAATGCAAGTGCGGTTTATGCACCTCAGGTGCTTCATCGAGGAAGTGTCATGATGACACTCGCATATGATTTGGGTTTAGAATGATTCGAACCCACAACCTTGTTATATACATGTCAAATTCTTAGCCATTGTAATGATACATTTATATGTCTAAAGAATTTATAAACTACTCTATGTTCTAGAATGTTCTAGAATATTCTAGAGTGCTCTATGGTCTAGAATGTTCTAGAATATTCTAGCATACTCTTTATTCTAGACATTTCTAGAATACCCTATTAGGACTTATAAATATGCATCTAATAATCAGGGATGAATCAATTTGGTTCAACGCCATTCTAGAGCTCCCTTGTTGTTTACTCATTGTAATCCATCTTATAGTGCAATATATTATCTTTACAATACTCTCTCTCTCTCTCTCTCTCTACCTCTCTCTTTGTCTTGACAATACCCTCTCTCTCTCTCTCTACCTCTCTCTTAGTCTTGACAGTTTGAACCAAATTGGTGTTTCCTTCCTCATTTCTTTCTCTTCCAAGAACCTTAATAAGTTTCCTTCTTTCTTTTCCTCTTCCCTCGTAAGTTATGGAGTCCGTGAGCAAATAGGAATATATGCACATGTTTTCTGAGCTCGACATGCTCAAGAATAAATTTGTGGCACTAGAGCAAGACAATCAAAGGCTAATCGGGGACCTACAACACGTGAGTATCGAGAAAGCGCAACAATATAGTTTCTTCTTATGATCCTTCTCCACTATTGACCATATTTTAAAACTTAGGTGCTTAATTGACCAGACGAAGGCTCATAAGAAGAAACTATATTGTTGCTTTGTGGACTTCCACAAAGCCTTTGACATAGTTCCTAGGGAGAAGTTTTTTGATAGACTTAAGAGCTTGGAGATACCAAATGACATGATCTAGGCCATTTATTGCCTATATGAGCAAGTCTCTAGGTGCGTAAGATGCCCAGGTGGCCTATCCGATTGTTTCACTAGCACCATTGGTGTGAAATAGGGTTGCCCCCTATCACCGAGTCTTTTTGGGATCTGCATTCACGAGATCACTGATTTTATTGCTCGTAAGGGAGGCAAGGGAGTAGCTATTGGGGATACGCAAGTTAGCCTCTTACTCTACGCAGACGACATTGTCTTGCTCTCAGAGTCGGAACACGACCTACAAAACCATCTTAATGCCCTAGATGACTTTTGTACACAACGAGGATTGATAATGAATCTAGCAAAAACTAAAGTCCTTATCTTTCATACATCATCTCGAGTTAGGAGTAAATGTTACATAATCCTCTCTCATAAACTAGTTGAGGTAGTTGGATCATATGTATACTTGGGAGTCACTTTTAGTGCTTGCTCAGGTAAATTCTCAATGACCCAGGCAACCAAAGATAGGCTAATGAGAGGGTATGCATCCCTCTGACTCTTAGAGAGACAATGCCACCAGGCATACTTTCAAGAGCCACGAGAATAACCACTTGATGTAACATCCCTCTCTCTCTTGGGTCTATAAAAAGGAGGGAGAGAGGGCTAAAGGGGGGATGACGTCTTAATGCAGAACAGAGTGTTGTTGGATTGGGGACCGAGCGCTCGTTCAGTATCAGTGTTCTTTGCAGGAGTTCTTTGGTCGAACGCCTCTGTTCGTGTGGGAAGCTCAGGTGCTTCCGACAGTGGCTCCACATTGTATCTCGTCTTTGGTGTGTGCGTGTGTGTGTTGTCGACTGAGTAGTGGCTCGGTTACCGGCGAGCCAGTTGTAATCTGTTCTTAATCGATTAAGGGTTTCTTTCTCTTCTAATTATATCTTGTGTCGATCCGATCTCGACCGTGCCGGTCGAGATCTGTGCTTGCCAGCATCCAACGCGTGCCGATCTGCGCTCTTTCCTTCTCCTTTCCCCCTTTCACACACACCTTGGTCTAGGACCCCTGCAGTCCCGCCTTCATTCCTTACACGTACGCGTAATTACGCGACATAATTTGGTGAACCCGATGTGAACAAGGCAACAGAGGAGTATGAAGATGAGGTGAATTGAACTCACTGAAGCCATGGCGGCAACTGTAGACTGGCTGGTGAATGATCTTGAAGGTACGGGTACCCTCGACCGGGCCATCGAAACAATCGTTGGCACAATAGGCCGGTTTGAAGGTAAGCACACGACGAGCTATCTCGAGGCCTACCCGGCCGAAATGATAATGGGGGACATTCCGGAGGACAGACGACTGTCTGTATTCCCTCGGGTTGCTAGACCTGGGGGGAGTTCGAAGGGCGGCTCCTCGAGAGGTACAGGTTCGACGACTCGCTTCGGTTATCAAAACGCGAATTTATGGAATGGGTTGAAAGCCCCGGAAAGGGGAGGAACACGTCGGTGCTCCTCTAGGAGTTCGAGAAACGGTCTGGTCGGCTCTCGGTGTTGGACAAGACTGTGCTTGACACAAGCCGTGTCCTGCTGTTCATCAACTCCGCGGACGCGCAAGATTAGGAGAAGGTGGGTCCCCTATTGGAGATGGACGATGGGCTCATGGCCGACTGGGCCGTGGTAAATAGGGTTTGCAGCCATTTTGACAAACGGTGTGAGTTGAGAGAAGAGGGCCCATCGGCAGCAAGACCGGTGGTGGCAAGGAAGTTCGAGGAGCCGTTGCCGGCGCGAAAGGAAGAGACTCGAAGTTGGCTTGAGTCGGGCACTGCCCCGACCGACGTGGTTAAAGGCCCATCTGGGGGAGCGGCTCTAGAAGAGCTAATGCAGATGGTACGTGATATCAAGATCGCACAGGCTAGGAGAGATAATGGACAACAGACGCGTGACCGGAGGCCTCAGACCATACAACGATGCATGTGGTGTGACGCGATCGGCCACAATAGAAGAGATTGCGCGGAGTTTACGGAGGCACTAAGAAGCAATGTAGTGTACCTCTAGAATGGGCAGGTGCACGAGAGTGAAACACGGAGAGCCCTGGAGTTGAATACCGGGCGAGGCGGAATGAAGCGGTTGATGGAGGAAGTTGTGGCGCGGCATGCCGAAGCCATCCACTATTCAACGTCGGCTGGGATCCGGGTCGGAAGCGATGGCGGCCAGAAGAAGAAGGACTCCGGATTCTGGCCATCGGTGCTGGAAGGCCTTTCCGGAGTGCGGCTAAGGAGGGAGAAAGCGGACCGCGCGGAGAAGCGGGTCCGGAAGGTCATGTGATGGGATGATCCGGTTGAAGAGAAGACCAGGTTTGTGGAGGCCCCGTGCCAACACGACGAAGTTCTGGTGGAAGATAAGCGAGCAGGAAAGGGTGGAGGGGCCGGACCCTTTGGCCGGTATGAGACGCAGAGCGTGCCAAAGAGAAATGATGCCGGTGGTCCCGACTCGCAGGAAAGGGTAAAGCAGGCAGGTTACAGGCTGAGCACGGAAATAGAAAGTGCGACAGACTTGCGGAAGTTCCTCGAGGAACGAATCCTCGACAACAAGGTGGAGCCATTGTTGAGGGATTCCATCGTGGGTTTGGTGAAGCATAAAAGGCTCACAATGGAGCCGGAGCCGGAGAAGCTCGTGGAAGTGTGGACGACGCACTTAGAGGATGCGGCCTTGGAGGACGAGTTGGCAGAGAGCCACTATTTGAAGTTGCATTGGGCAAGGGCTACTACAGAGAGGCCCGTCCAGATCGGGGACATTCTGGAGCCGGTGGTGGCGTTGATAGACCACACTTCCGAGATAAACCTGATGTCGATGAACTTCTACAGAAAGGAGAAATGGCCGATGAACACCAAGCACAGATGGAAGATACGCGCGGCCACACGTGCTACGGAGGAACTACACGGAGCATGCCCAAATGTGCGCGTTAAAATTGGAGACGTCGAGATAGATCATCACTTCTTCGTGCAGGAGACGTCTTCGCATCTGGTAATACTTGGCGAGCCATACATTACGGCGGCCCGCATGGAGACCAAGGTGCTGGATAATGGTTCGGCGTACTCACGGGCATCACTCAATCTAATTTTTCACAGTACGACCAAACCACGAGTGCAACTGCAAGACCCTCGGTAGCAATGGCCGAGAGGATTGGAGAAGCCCCACACATGTACCATAGGTAGGAAATTTTGGTTCTCTGACAGTGGAGGTTGTATGATAACCAGCGTCGACGGGTGGGAAAAGAAGAGGGTCGAGGAGTGGCTTAGGGCGTGTGGGGCCTTAGTTCCAACAATGAGATTAGCGGCGTCATGGAGGCGGTCTCATTTGACGACACCCTTGGAGAAATCAGGAAGATTGTCGAAGAAGGCCTGAGTGAAGACTGGGTGATTCGGGTCGGTTTCGTGGAAATGTATGAAGTCATTGCGGACTTCGGGGAGAAGGTCGGGTTGGATCGGACGGCCCGCGTGGACACGAGGTACAAGACTGTGGACTGGAAGGTGAGGCTAGTCGCGGAGCCGTTGCCGTAGGGCAGCGAGGAGAGGATGACGGGGGTCGCGTCGGACCCAATTTTGCGGAATCCGGCTGGCATAGGGCACCGATTCACCAAAGAGACGCTACAAGAGCTGAGGATCAGTGGGGGTGGCTTTCTACTGCCGGCGGAGGAGGATCGGTTTCGGAGGATGCTCGGGAGGCATAGGAAGGCCTTCGTAGTATCACTGGAAGGAATTGGGTGCGTGGACCCGACGATCGTGGAGCCGATGATTATCTTCACGGTACCGCATGTGCCGTGGAACCTCAAGCCAATTCCGGAATCCATAGCTCACATCTTGAAGCTGATGGAGCTACTAAAGCAGATGGAGATGGGCATCCTCGAGCCCATATTAAAATCGGTGGTTTACGGTGCCAAAGAAGCACGACACGTTGCGCTTCACTCAAGACCTGCAGCCGGTCAATAAAGTGACTATCCGAAACATGGGAATCGGGCCGACCATTGATGAGTTCACGGAAGCCTTCGCTAGAAGGTCGATCTATTCAGTTTGCGATCTATATTCGGTTTGCGATCTATATTAAAGATATGACCATTGCCAACTAACCGTAGAGAGCAGGGATATTACAACAATGCAAACTCCTCTCGGCTTAGTATGGATGTGTACCCTGCCACAAGGAGGGACGAACTCACTAGTGCACATGGTGAATGCAATGAACAAGGTACTAAGGGATTGGATCCCAGGCATCACCATGTTGTTCCTGGATGACATCCCGATCAAGGGATGAATCAGTCGGACCAGACGGATGCTGGAGGTTTGTGGCAGACCACGTTGACAACTACATGAAGGTGCTACAGAGGCTCGAGAGTGCACGGCTCACCTTCTCCGAAGAGAAGTAGGCTTTCGGGCAATCCGAAATCTTGGTGGTTGGACACTTGTGTGGGACTTACAGCTGGAAACCGTCTCCGACAATGGTGGAGGCCATCTTTGTGATGAAGGAAGAATTCAAGTCGGTTACAGAGGTCCGAAGGTTCCTGGCTGCGTACGTGCTCTACCACATTTGGATTCCGCATTAGGCACACGTCGCGGAACCGCTGTTGCGTTGTTACGCGCGTGCGTGTAGAAAGGCGGGACCACGGGGGTCCTGGACTAGGGAGTGACGGAGCCCAGGAAGTTGCGCTTCACCCTTTTTGGGGCACCCCAGGAGCTCACCGGAAGCAACCGCACGAGAGAGAGAAAGAGAGGGAGAAAGAGAGGGAGCGCGCGCTTGACACCGACTCACGCACACACACACACACACACACACAGACCTGACTCACGCCCTTATGTGTAGGAACGCAGGAAAGGGGAAGCACCCGACACCAACAGAGACACAAGTATACACAGACAGACGCAAAATTATGTATTACAAGGGAAAGAATACAACCCCGGCTTCGAGCCGGACCAAGCTAGGGTAGGTTACAACAGCAGTCTGCAGCCAAGCCGCCGTCCGGGGAGCTCTCGGGCTCGTCACGCAGAGCGGGGTCTTGCACAAGAGACCGAGCGGGAATAGCCCTCCACAGTCCACCCACACCGCGAAGAAGAGGAAGAAGAAGTAGAAGAACTAACCCTAAATCTAACGGTATACCCTCTAACACAAAATGGGCAACCTCTCTACAAGGGACCATCCCTTCCTTTTATAGAACAAGGAGAGGGATGCGTTACAAATGTGGGATAAAACCCGATTTACATGGGATTCTTTGTGCCGACTTGACTCTTATTATTCACACAATTACATGAGGGTGAGTGCACATGGTGCACCCCGCCGATGTAGCCAATATTTCCCGGTTTCCACCTCTGGACGAAATTCTTCACGACACCGCTCTACGGGTTGCAGAAAAAGGGGCATAAATTCCAATGGAACGAGGAGCACGCTACAGTCGTGTTATTCTGCACGCGCCGGAGAAACCAAGGCGGGACCGCGGGGGCCCTGAACTAGGGAATAGCCGGACAGAAGGAGGAGCACCACAAACCCACGGCCCAACCGCGCACACATAGATACACAGAGAACTCACAAATAGGGTCGAACAACGAGTGAGGCAAATGTATAGATATATATTTATAATCAAGATTACAGCTGGCTAGCCGGCAAGTGCCAACTCGCTGACACCAACTTACACAATGCACACAACAACAAGAGATGGAGCCTTTGCCGAAAGCACTCGGGCTTTCCACGAAGCAGAGGCAGCCTCCCAAACCCTGCAAAAAACGATGACAGACAAAGGAGAAGAGCTCGGTTCTAGTTCGACAACACTTAGTCCTCGACAAAAGCAATCCCCCTCTCAACCTTCTCCCCTCCCTTTTATAGGCCTCTAGGCACAAACCGTTATTCCCTGTCATCTCGAACAAAGATACACTACGATTTCCTAAACCATAAATGTGTACTACCTAGTATCTTCACATCAACCGAAGTGCTCCTAAGTATGTACAAGTAATTAAATAGCGTGCCCACACGTAAGGGCCAATTCTTGCGCATATTGCCCTAATTCCTCCTAGGGGCGGTTTTCTCCACGACATCCACCCCCACCAAACCGCACGTCCTCCGGTACGTGCCAGATACAACAATTGCCGGAGAAGACTGGCCCGTAATCACCCTTCATTCTCAGAGTCGCTGTCCGTGCTAGTGCAACTGTCACCATCGTCGGGGCTTGCCGGGTCTAGTTCGTCCTCATGCCGCTTCTTAAATACATTGATCCTCTTCCCTACTACTGGCATAGCTATCCGTGTCCCGTCAAGCTCCGCGAGATGGTACGTGCCATTGTTGTTAACACTCATCACGGAGTAGGGCCTGAACCATCTCTTTGCAAATTTTCGCACTGGTTTGTGGTGATTGTCAAGGCTGTTGTCGTATACCAACACCCAATCACCTTCTTCAATCTTCTTCGGCTGGAGCCGGTGTGTCCGGTCGAACTGACCCTTGTTCCTTTCCCGCGCTGTGCGTAGCTTCTGCCTTGCTCGCTCTACGTGCTCCGGTCTTCGTTCAAGCTGTCAAATCCGCCCCGTCAACAACTCTTCCTGTTGGGAATATGTCCCTCTAGTGGGAGGAAGTGCCGATTGTTCGAAAAAGCTGACTGTCGAAGGGTTGAAAACAGTGATTTGATTGTTTGAGAATTGGACTGTTATTATTATTATGGTAGAAAATATCACTCCAGATGGGGAGAGAGAGGAGCCGAGTTGATGAGGGACTCAGCTGAGGCCGAAACCAGAATCATGTATATAGCCAACTCGGGAGACTATACTTGTAAATAGTCTCAATGTGCACCCCATGAGGGCTAGGTATGTAAATAGCAAGAAAGTTGTGTAAGTATATATGCAACTAGGGAAAACCTTAAGATGTAGAATAGAAGAGAACATAACTGTGAGTGTGAGAGAGAAGTGTGCGCCGCGCCATAGCTATGTGAGTGACAGCAGACACGAAGACCCCTGCGTGGCAGATACACTCAACAGAGTGTTGCAACCCTCTCAGTGTTGTATATCCACTATCCATAGTGAAGATCTATTCCCATGGTTTTTCTTCCATTTTAGGGTTTCCACGTAAATCTCTATGCATAGTTGTCTATCTTGTTGTTTTGTGTGATTCGTATTTCAGCATTGTCTGTTCATTGTGATTTAAATTCCGAAACGATTTCTCAACACTTCCTGGCTCATTTCGTTCCTGCTGAGAATCAAGCTCAACATAGCACAACATGTGAACACACCTTTTGAGAATCTATGATTACTCAAAGGTCAAGAGTCATACCACTACTCTCTACACATTAACTATGTGTCATAGAATCATATTCTATGACACATAACTAATGAGTTACATATTCCCCATGACTATGAGTCTTCACATTCCCCAAGAGAGAGAGAGTGGTTGTTGTAAAGTTAATGAAGAGAGAGGGTGACTCTATATAAAGCACCTTCCTCATACTTCATACAAAGTCAGTTGTGACTCCTTTTTATGCTACATTTTGTAATTCTTATTCTACGTGTGAAATATACACCTTCTTGAGTATTTTATTTCTCTTGTCTATCTATCTAGTGTTCTCTCATCTCTCCTCTAATTCCTCTCACACATACACATAACACACATCTCTTCCGCTACACAAGAATCATACCCAATTCTTTACATGGTATCAGAGTGATTTGGTAGCTCGATCTAGCCCACTCGCCTCATCGTGATCGTGTGTTGTGCTCTACGGCG
Organism: Azolla caroliniana; assembly: GCF_043228905.1. Lineage (NCBI taxonomy): Eukaryota > Viridiplantae > Streptophyta > Polypodiopsida > Salviniales > Salviniaceae > Azolla > Azolla caroliniana. The sequence goes on from NW_028230453.1 coordinate 15,262,151, forward strand.
ACGTTCAAGAAGAACCGGCTCATCGCTATCGTAGTGCGACTACATAGCTCGTGTTCGAGAGAGAAGGAAAAGAAAAGAAGGAAGAAATCTACATCGACAATGAATACTCAAATGGGGAGCGCTCTCCCTAGTGAGAAGTTGGATCGCAACAACTTTGCATCTTGGGAGTACAAGATGCACCAATACCTTGTCGGCCAAGGCTATTGGAGCTACATCAAAGGAGCACAAGAAAATTGGCCCAACCCGGAAGACGCCGACTATGCAATGTGGGAGCAAGCGGCAAGCCAAGTGATGTATTGCTTGGAGACATGTGTTCACGGCCACATGCTCAGGTACATTCGAGAAGCCAAGACGCTGAAGGAAGCGTGGGAGAATCTACGAAAGATTTTCGCCGCCAACACGACCGCGAGGAGGCTTCAACTCCGCCAAGAGTTGAATAATATCCAATAAAAGGATATGTCTGTCACAAGCTACACTTTGAAGATCAAGGAGCTTTGCGACACGCTCGGCTCGATAAGCGTAAACGTGGAGGATGACGAGATGGTGCAAATATGCCTCGGCGGCCTTGCACCACGGTTCGGCGCTATACGGACCGTTGTACTAGCACGGGAGAATCCGTCCTCCTTCTTCGACCTTCAATCCATGTTGTTGGTCGAAGAGAATCATGTTCAAACAAGGAACAACGCCTCGGAAGGCCAAGTGCTCTACACGTATTCGGACGGAGGAAGAGGACGCGGCCGTGCAAGAAGAGGCCGATTTGGCCAAGGATGTGGCGGACGAGGCGGACAAGGCCCGATTTATGAAAACAACTCGCAATTTCGGCATCAAGATGGAAGCCATCGAGGAACCTTCGGAATAAGGGGGAGCTTCCATTCCGGTCCGAACTGACAAAGCTCGGTCGAATGCGGATATTGTGGAAAAATCGGTCACCACGAAGAAGATACGCGAGTCGGCTTCCACTAGTCGACAACTCACCAACTACGCCATCAACTCCGACTATGACAATCGTGGCGGAATGTTCGTGATGAGACATCAACTCTGCACGAGAAGTTTTTCAAAAAGAAGCCGAACCTATCGCATGTTCGGATATTCGGCTCCATTGTGTATGTGCACATCCCCGATGAAAAGCGACAAAAGCTCGACCCGAAGTCGGAGAAATGTATCCTCATCGGATACTCATTGGAGCAAAAGGGGTACAAATGCTATAACCCCTTGACTCGAAAAGTTCGCGTAAGTTGAGACGTCATTTTTGACGAGTCCGCATCCTGGTACGCACTAAAGACAACTTCGACTCCGATTCTGCTTGACCCAGAATCCGCCGAACAAGAGCTAGAAGATGAAGATCGCATCACGCGCATATTCGACGAAAGTCCGATCATGACCCGACCGAGCGGACCACAAGAGCCTTTGAGCGATCAAAGCACATCTCGACCAAGTCCGAAGTTGGACAAAGGGAAGGCGAAAATGCCGAAGTATGAAGATGCTCATTTCGATGGCAATGAATCGACTCACTCCATTGATAGTGAGTTCGAAGGCCTTGACATCTGAACAAATGGAATGAAGAAAACCTTAGAATCCACAAACGAGAAGCTACGCTGATCAACCCGTGAAAAGAACCCTGTAAGCCGATTCGGCTACGATGAGTACATGGCATACCATTAGGCATTTATGATGAAGGTGGCAACAGTATGGGAGCCGGAAACCTTTTCTGAAGCCATGAAGGACCTGCGATGGATCGAAGCAATGAACGAGGAGATGCGTGCATTATGCAAGAACGAGACATGGGATCTCGTTTCCCATACACCGCAGAAGAAGGCAATTGGCTACAGATGGATCTACAAGGTGAAGTATAACGCAGACGGCTCCGTCAACCGTTACAAAGCTCGACTCGTATCGAAAGGATACGCACAAACACATGGAGTCAACTATGAAGAGACCTTTGCCCCGATGGCAAAGATGACGATGGTGCGGACCGTGATCGCACTTGGAGCGGCAAAAGGGTGGCACCTCCACCAAATGGACGTCAAGAACGCCTTTCCTCAAGGCGAATTAGACAAGGAGGTGTACATGGTACAACCACCCGGCTTCGAATCGCGCATTCATCCAAAAACCGTATGACAACTCAAGAAGCCTCTCTACGGCCTCAAAGAAGCACTGCGTGCTTGGCATTCGAAGATTACGCAATATCTTCATCAAATCAGCTTTCAAATGTCGAAATCCGACAACTCCCTCTACGTACGACACGACTCTAGAAGCCTAATTATCATCATCCTATACATGGATGATCTGGTCATTGGAGGTGAAAGTCAGTCCTCTCCAACAAATTCGAGATGACGGACATGAAGGAGCTTCATTACTTCCTAGGCATCGAGGTAATTCGGACTCCGGTTGACATTATGATCTCCCAACAACACGACATCCTCAACTTGTTATACAAGTTTGGGATGACTCAGTGTAAATCTGTGGCAACCCCTTTCGATCGAAACCTTAAATTGGATGCTAACTCCGGCACAGAAGAATGTGAGCCGACCGAATATCGTGAACTAATCAGGAGCCTCATCTATCTCAGGATCACTCGACCTGACCTTAGCTATCCAGTTGGACTCCTTAGCCAATTCATGCAAACTCCGCGAGATATCCATTTCGATTGCGCAAAACGAGTATTACGATACGTGAGCAACACAATGGATTACGACATTCTCTACGCATCGGCCACACCAATACGACTCGAAGGGTACACATACATGGACTAGGCAAGCTACAAAGCCGATCGACGATCGACCTCCGGATTTGTCTTCTCGCTCGGTAGCGGACCAATATCTTGGAGTAGTAAGAAGTAGCCTACCGTCGCACTTTCGAGTATGGAGGCCGAATACAGGGGCACAACCGTAGCTGCATGTGAAGCCGTATGGCTCAAGAGGATTTTGAAGGATCTAGGTGTCCCCACCAAGGATCTTGTTCCACGCACGCACAAAGCATATCGAAGGGCACTATCACTTCATTCGAGAGCGTGTACAGGCCGGAGATGTCGACCTTCAACACATCAACACGAATCTTTAGACGACCGACATCTTCACCAAAGCCTTAAGGACCGACAAGCTTCGGTAATTCATGTCAGACCTCGGATTGACGAATCCTGACTTGGCAAGCTTGAGGGGGAGTACAAGCGAGAATCGGATACCGACCGAACCGGGTACGAGCCGAAACGGATAACGGAGATCGTCTAAACCGGATACCAACTGAAGTGGACATCAACTGAAAGGAATCAACCCGGATTGAGCTTGAGGGGCGTGTTGAGAATCAAGCTCAACATAGCACCACGTGTGAACACACCTTTTGAGAATCTATGATTACTCAAAGGTCAAGAGTCATACCATTACTCTCTACACATTAATCATGTGTCATAGAATCATATTCTATGACACATAACTAATGAGTTACATATTCCCCCTGACTATGAGTCTTCACATTCCTCAAGAGAGAGAGAGTGGTTGTTGTAAAGTTAATGAAGAGAGAGGGTGACTCTATATAAAGCACCCTCCTCATACTTCATACTAAGTCGGTTGTGACTCCTTATTATGCTACATTTTGTAATTCTTATTCTACGTGTGAAACATACACCTTCTTGAGTATTTTATTTCTCTTGTCTATCTATCTAGTGTTCTCTCATCTCTCCTCTAATTCCTCTGACACATACACATAACACATATCTCTTCCGCTACACAAGAATCATACCCGATTATTTACAGTTCCTCCAATCCACCGCAGCTGACAAAGTGATTGCCCGCTCCACCGGCATAACCGGTTTTTGCCCATACATCAACTCCGTTGGCATGAACCCGGTCACCGAGCTGTGCGTAGTCCGGTGTCGCGAAAATATAACGAGGATACGTGAACTTTGAGGTAGGACCCCGGGGCCTCCGACCGGAAGATATCAGATTCGTATGTTTATATTAAACAATTAATACAAATTGAGAAAGATTCACAAATTTCATTAATAAAGGGAAAGAAATTGTACAATAGATCCCAAGATTGGGATTCAGAAGTTTAGGTTTACTAAGATTAATAGAATAAGAAAAATTAGGGGTTTTAAGAGATATGGCTTCCGTAGGGAAGATTAGGGTTTATCGCTTCCGTAAGGAAATTTAGGGATCTTGGCTTCCGTAAGGAAATTTAGGGTATATGAGAGATATGGCTTCCGTAGGGAAAATTAGGGTTTATGAGTGTTATGGCCCTGTGAGATCAGGGAACCGAGAAGGAAAAGAAAAATAATATATGGAGAGAGAATATAAGTATAGGAAAAAAATGGAATATATATGGAGCTCCCCGTTGATCATATGCATGTCTACTTTTTGTTACATGGCCTCTACTTTTAGTTGCATAGCTTCTTTAAGTTGCATGGCCTTTTCTTTTAGTTGCATGCGACCGTCCACATGACCTTTACTTTAGTCTCTTTTACCTTTCTTTAATCAACCACATGATCCTTTTATCCGTTCGATTTGCGTCCAACCTCGTCTGGTCGCCGGTTCCATCCGGTCGCCGATTGTCACCGCCAATTTCAGTTTGCTTACCGGCCGGTTTCGGTTTTGCTTACCGGCCGATTTTCGGTTTTGCTTGCCGACCCGGTTTCGGTTTTGCTTACCGGCCGATTTTCGGCTTTTGGGAACTTGGCCACCATCATCCATCAAGACAAAGTGGCCAAATTGCTCTTAGCACAAATGAAAATGAGGGTCTCAAGGTGCTTATATAGCCAGGGCCTTAAGTTTCCTATCTATGTAGGATAAATAATAGTTTTATTTTCCCTATCTTCTCAAACATCCATCTTCTATAACATGCCATTAAGCTAATATAAAGTACTTATTTTATTATTATTATTATTTACATAGTGTGAGAAGATTCACACGACACCGGTCTGCCCACAACGCATAAGGTAGAAGTCATGACCAATTCCCGACCTGCCCTTCACACGCTCGCACCAACACCTTCACGATTGGCCCGCGCCCTCGTTCTACCTTCTCGTTCGCCTCTTGGTTGAACGCCGTAGTGAGGGAGAGCTTGACCCCTAACTGGTTGAATAACTCTTCAATTTCATGCGCGTCCAGCTCCCCCCCGATTTGCCACGATCTTTCCTACGCACCCGTACCGGCACACCACCTCCTCAATCAGGAAACGGCACACCGCCGCAGTCGTGTTATTCTGCAGTGCGTGGCCCACTACTTGGTTTGTAAATTATTCTTGTGCCAGTACCAGGTACCGGATCTATCCTACCCCCATCAGCATCGTCACCAAATCTACCATCCACTTGAAATGCAGGGTTGGGGGGTAGGTCGGGTGCAACTCGTCTTGATGCCGGATCGTGGAGTCAGCTAGCAGCTCTTGCACGCCGTCACGAACCGGTGCACGTCCCGGTATAGCCCCGACCACCAATACTTCTCCTTTAGCTTCTCGAATGTGGCCCAAGTCCCGTGGTGACCAGCCCAAGGACTCTCGTGGTATGCCGCGAATAACATCTCCCGACCCTCCTTTCCTGCCACTACTCATAGTGGGACGCTGCCTCTCTTCTTTGGATGCTTCCATAGGTTCCCGTCCCGTAGGAAGAACCGGTACGCTTTCTTCCGGACTCGGTTAGCTTCGCCTTTCGTCCAGGCGGCGTCCAGTGTCATTGTCCTCAAGAATCTACCGATCCTGAGACACTCCACTTCGTTTTCACTTTTGTGAAACTCATTAAGCACCGGGGTGCTCCCTACCCTTGTTAGGCAAGACAACTCGAAGAAGTCCTCGCCGATTTCCTCGTCCTCCAAAACCATGCCGTCCTCGTCGTCAAACCTCACTCTCGAAAGCATGTCGGCCATGTCATTGTCCTTTTCGGAGATGTGCCGTACCTCCGTATTCAGGGACTTAATGTACGCAATCCACCGGAGCATTGCCAGGTCCAACATCGCGCATCCGGAAACCATCCTGAGGATCGGTAGGAAGTTTGTCTCGATTATTACTTCCGTCCCGATAAGATAATCTTTATTGGCCTTGATTGTGGAGACAATACCCCAAAGCTCGCGCTTAACTTGGGCGTATCCTCGTTGTCGCTCACTGAGTACTTTCGCTCCAAATTGGATAGAGACCCATGTGCCACCCTCGTTTTTCTGATTGATTACCCATCCTATCCCGGTCGGGCTCGTATCAACGGTTACATAGATCCGAACGTCCTTGCCGTAAACCGGTTTACGGAGTGCCGGTGCTGCGGTAAGCGCTTCTTTCAATCTTTGGACAGACTCCGTATGTTCCTCACCCTAGTTGAATTTGCGCCCTTTCTTTAGTAGTCCGTAGAGCGGTTCCGCGATGTGCACGTAATGCGGAACCCAGATGTGGTAGAACACACATGCCCCGAGGAACCTCCACACCTCTGTTACTGACTTGCACTCCTCCTTCATTGCGGAAATGGCTTCGACCTTTGCTGAAGACGGTTTCCGGCCATAAGGCCCGCACAAGTGACCGACGACCATGATTTCCGACAGTTCGAAAGTCGACTTCTCCCCGGAGAATGTGAGTTGTGCACCTTCCAGCCATTGTAGCACCTTCTCGTAGTCTACGATGTGGTCTAAGACGAATTTCTGATACCCATCTGGTCGGACCGTTTCGTCCTTATCCTCCACCGGACATCCCTTGATCGAAATGTCATCCAAAAACGGGATGGTGATGTTCGGGATATAGTCCCTTAGCACCTTATTCATCGCATTCACCATGTGCGCTACCGATTTTGTCCCCCCTTGCGGAAGGGTACACATCCGCAGTAGGCCGAGAGGAGTCCGCATTGTCGTAATATCCTTCCTCTTCATGGCTAGTTGGAACTGGTCGTACCCAGAGTACAGATCTCCGACTGAGTAAATCGACCTTCCGGCGAAGGCCTCCGTGAACTCGTCAATGTTCGGTTCGATTCCTGCGTTCCGAATGGTCACCTTGTTGGCTGGCTGCAGGTCTTGAATAAAGCACAACGTGTCGTTCTTCTTAGGCACGGTAAACGCCGGATTCGAGTATGGGGCACTCGACGGTTCAAGGATGTCCATCCCCACCTTCTGCTTCAGTAGCTCCATCAGCTTTGGGATCTGAGATCTAGGTATTGGAATTGGTTTGAGATTCCACGGCACATGCGGTACCGTGAAGATAACCATCGGCTCAACGACCGTCGGGTCCATGCACCTGATCTCTTCCGGCGAGAATGCGAAGGCCTTCCCGTGCCTCCCGAGCATCCTCCGAAACCGCTCCTCCACCGCTTGTAGTAGAAAGCCACCCCCACCAACCTTGAGCTCCTGTAGCATTATGTTGGTGAATCGATGTCCTATGCTGGCCGGATCCCGTACACTTGGGTCCGACGCAAACCCTTTTATCCGTAACTCGCTACGCTCCGGCAAGGGTGCCGCGACTGGCCTCACCTTTTGGGCCGTCTGATCCAACTTGACCCTCTCCCCGAAGTTGGTGATGACTTCGTACATCATTTCTGAACTAATCGGAATCGTCTAGTCTTCGCTGAGGCCTTCTTTGAACATATTCCTTAATTCCCCCAAGGTGTCGTCGAAAGAGACCGCTTCCACGCCTCCACCAATCTCATCGTCGGGGCCTAGGACTTCGTGTCGAATACGAGTGTATAATGGCCATATTCACACTGTCCATTTGGACAGCCCAAGTTTGGGCTATTTTTGTAAATAGCATAAAGGGCAATTGCCCTAGGATAGTCACTATATAAAGTGACTTTGTAACCTTTAGTGAATGTTGGTTGTCATTTGTAACTGTTGCTATTAAGAAATAAAATGTTTCTTTCTCTCTCTCTCTCTCTCTCTCTCTCTCTCTCTGTTTGTGTATCTGGTTCATTCTCATACACAGGTCCTTCAACATCATAGATGGTGTTTGTTCTTCCGCATTGAAGACCTTGTCCCCAACATTTGGTATCAGAGCGTTGGAGGTTCTTCAACCCACTGCCGACCGTCATAGTACCCCACACAACACTCTGTTTCTATTTCTCTTGAAGAACAGAGAAGAGAGAAGACAAACAAGAAGTCACTCCAAGAAGGTTCAACAAACAAGTATCCGAAACCAAACCGACTCGGGTTCAAGACCGACTAGAACGATATCGGGTGAGCCGACTGGCTACACCCCACTAAGGTTCCTAGTCAACTCTGAACAGAGTCTTACCAACCGAAACTGAATCAAATGGCATCAACATCCGGCTCATCGGAGATGAGTCTAAGGAGGTTCGACGGTTCGAACTTCAACTCCTGGAAGGAACAAATTCAGGACTATCTCATAGTCAAGGGTTAGATAGACCCGATTGAGAATGATAATCCTCCAGAAGCATACAAGGCAAACGAGTGGCTAAAGCTGGACAGATTTGTCCGCGCCACGATTCGGATGCACTTGTCGGAGTCAGTGTACTTCATAGTGCAATCATGCTCGACAACTTTTGAACTTTGGAAAACAATGTCGAAAACTTATGAAAAGAAGGTCGCCGCAACAAAGATGTATCTGATCCCTACAACTTGCAGATGAAAGAATCCAATTCGGTTCAGGCACACCTCAACGAGTACAAAAGCTTAAGCTCCCAGATAGCGTCTCAGGGGACGACAATAGAGGATGAACTCACAACAATAATACTCCTGAGTAGTCTCCCCTATCCTTGGGAAACTTTCGTCACAACCATGTGCAATGCTTCAATGTTGAGAATCGAACCTTCTATTCACCTTCTTCGGTCGGCCACAACCGATTAATCGCGGATCAATGGAGCAGAAAATAGGAACCACACGGAGAAACAAAATAAAACGCGAGTACACAGGGATTAACGTGGAAAACCCTAGACGGGAAAAACCACGGGAGTACAAGACTCCAAACCAAACACTATACAGAGAAGTATACAATGGCGAGCTGCAAGGCGACGACCTTGAGCTCGCTGTCCTCGCCACAGGCGGCGGAAATACACAGAGGCGTCTACCTCTTCGTCTCTCGCGCTCTATCTCTCTCTCTCTCTCTCGGCTACTCTCTCTTCACTCCCCTTGAGTGGAAAAACAGAAAAATAAGCAGCAACATAAACTGTTTGCCCTAAGTCATATTTATACACATATGACTTTCGGGCTATTTACAAATATAGCCTCAAGGGCTCTTGGCAAACATATTCACAAATATGTCCCCGCATCCGGATCTCCCTCCGGGTACATTCGTCATCCGGCTCCGTAACCGGGTTCTTCAGCATCCGGCTCCGTAGCCGGGGTATTCATCATCCGGCTCCGTAGCCGGGGTCTTCATCATCCGGCTCCGTAGCCGGGGTCTTCATCATCCGGCACCGTAACCAGGGTCTTCATCATCCGGCTCCGTAGCCGGGGTCTTCATCATCCGGCACCGTAACCGCAACCGGGCTTGCCGTCATTCATCTCCGGACATCCCATCCGGAGGGACCGAAATCCCAACAAACTCCCCCTTCACTTCGGCATGGGATGTCTCTCCAATCCGACCCTCTTCCGGCACGCTTCCAGCTTGTCGGGTGTGAGCACTTTGGTCAGCATATCTGACCCGTTCTCTTCCGTGTGGATCTTCGTCAGCATGAACTCCTGGTCTTCTATCCTTTCCCGGATCCAGTGATATCTTCGCTGGATGTGCTTCGTCCGGGAGTGATAGGCCGCGTTCTTCGCAAGGTGGATGGCACTCTGACTGTCGCAGTAGAGTCGGTACTCCTCTTGCCGGATACCGAGCTCTCTAATGAAGTCCTTCATCCATATTATTTCCTTGCCGGCTTCAACAGCCGCCATGTACTCCGCCTCCGTGGTTGACAACGCAACCGTCTTCTGCAGCCTCGACTGCCACGAAACAGCTCCCCCTGCATACGTCATCACATACCCTGATGTGGACCGGCTGGTATCTTCATCAGCCGACATATCCGAATCGGTAAAGCCGTCGAGTTCGGGCTTACCGGAGCCGAATTGGAGGCACACGTTTGCCGTGCCCTTCAGGTATCGGAGTATCCACTTGACCGCGTTCCAGTGGTCTTTGCCGGGATTGCTCATGTACCGGCTCACCACTCCGACTGCGTATCCTATGTCCGGTCTTGTACACACCATTGCGTACATCAAGCTTCCGACGGCAGAGGCATATGGTACTTTCATCATGTCCTCCTTCTCAGCCTTTGTCTTGGGGCTCTGCTTGCTGGACAACTTGCAGTTTGCCGGGAGGGTTGACCCGACCGGTCTTGCTTCCGACATGTTGAACCGGTGAAGCACCTTTGTCACGTACTTCTCCTGTGACAGCCACAACTGCTTCTTCTTCCGGTCCCGGATGATGTGCATCCCTAGTATTTGCCTCGCCGGACCCAGGTCCTTCATTGAGAAGGTTCGGTGAAGAGCCTTCTTCAGCATCCGTATCTTGACCTGGTCCCGTCCGACGATCAACATGTCGTCCACGTATAGGAGGAGTATTAGAAAGTCTCCTCCTTCGAACTTCTTCACAAACACGCAGTGATCGGACTGCGTTTTGTGGTACCCTTCGTCGGTCATGAAGGAGTCGAACTTCCGGTACCATTGCCGGGGAGCCTGCTTCAGTCCGTAAAGGCTCTTCTTCAACCGGCATACCAGGTGCTCCTTCCCTTTCTTCTCGAATCCTTCCGGTTGCTGCATGTAGATCTCTTCTTCGAGGTCACCGTGAAGGAATGCCGTCTTCACGTCCATCTGTTCTACCTCGAGGTCCATGCTTGCCGCTATGCTCAGCACCGTCCGGATGGAGGTCATCTTCACTACCGGGGCAAATATCTCGTCGAAGTCGACGCCCTTCTTCTGCTGAAACCCCTTCACCACGATCCTGGCTTTGTATCTCGGGGGGTTTCCGGCATCTCCCGGTTTCAGCTTGAACACCCACTTGTTTCGAAGTGCCCGCTTTCCTTTCGGCAACTCCACAAGTGCATATGTGTGGTTCTCATGCAGGGAATCCATCTCGTCCTGCATGGCACTCAACCACCTGCGGCTCTGGGTGTCATGCTTTGCTTCTTCAAAGCTCTCCGGCTCCCCCTCGTCGGTTAGCAGCACGTGCTCTGGTTCCGGAAATCTCCGGGGGGCCCTTCTCTCTCTTAGAGGATATCTCCGTTCCGGAGCTTCGGTAACCGGTTCTTCCGATTCTTCTTCATCCGAATCCATTTCGGGATCGGGGCCGGTTCCGGTATCATTTTCATCTTCTTCGGCCGGTTTTGTTTCTTCACCGTCTTCGGCCGGATCCTCGAGAGCTAACCGGTCCCTTGCCGGTCGGGACTGCTCCTCGTAGAGTTGATCCTCACCGGTCGACTTGGAGCTCTTCATCTTCTTCTCCGACTCCCAGTCGGCGAGTGTCTTGTTCTCCATGAAGATGATATCTCGACTCCTGAATATCTTCTTGTCGACCGGGTCCCATACTCGGTAGCCGAACTCGTCGTCGCCGTAACCGAGGAATATGCATGGCCGGGTCTTTGGATCTAGCTTTCCTCTCCGGTCCTTTGCCACATGCACGTATGCGAGACACCCGAACACCTTCAGATGCCGGTAGGACACTTCCTTACCGGTCCACACTTTCTGCGGCGTGTCTCCGTCCAAAGGTACTGAGGGTGATCTATTTATCACATACGTCGCCGTCGACATTGCCTCAGCCCAAAACCCCTTGGGTAATTTCGCATGCGCCAGCATACTCCGGACCCTCTCCATTATGGTCCGGTTCATCCTCTCGGCCAGCCCGTTCAGTTCCGGCGTCTTCGGCACAGTAAACTCGAGCCGGATCCCCTTCGAGCGACAGTACTCCTGGAACTGCCCCCGGTATTCCCCTCCGTTATCCGCTCGTATCGCTTTCAGCTTCTTGCCGGATTCTCTTTCCACTCTCGCGTGGAGTTCTTTGAAGACGGACAACACTTGGTCCTTTGTCTTCATCGGTGCCGTCCACAGTCTTCGGCTATGATCATCTATGAATGTTACGAAGTACTGGGCTCCGCCATGTGACTTCGTTTCTACCTGACACACATCGGTGTGCACCAACTCCAATGGTGCGCTACGTCTCGTCGGTGGCCTTGAGTGGAAGGAGGTTCGGTTCTGCTTACCGGCCAGGCAATCGGTGCACTTTTCCAGGTGCACATGCTTCACTGGGATAAGGTTGTCTTCTGCAAGCCTCTTCATCCCCTTCTCACTCATGTGGCACAGTCTTTTGTGCCACAGCTCACCGGCAGTGTCGGCTGCCACATTCAGCTCTTCCGGACATAGCCGGGAGTTCATCAGGTACAGTGTGTTGACCTTCCGGGCCCGAGCCACTATCAGGCTCCCCTTGCTGAACTTCATGACACCGTTCCGGATGCTACCCGTGTAGCCTTCATCATCTAGCCTCCCGGCCGAGATCAGGTTCAATCGGACTTCCGGAACGTGTCGCACATCCTTCAGCAGCATCTTGCATCCGGTTGATGTCATCAGCCACACGTCTCCTATGCCGGCAATCCGGCATGTGCCTTCATTTCCCATCCGGACACAGCCATGCTCACCGGCTGTGTAGGATGAGAAGTATTTCTTCTCCGGGGTCAGGTGGAACGACGCTCCGGAATCGACCACCCAGGTCATCTCTACACCGGCAAGGTTCAGCTCCCTCTCTTCGGTAATGAGCATTATCTCTTCTTCACTTGCCGCGAGTGCCGTCGTTCCTTTCCGGTCCTGCCCTCGCCGATCCGGACCTCTCCGGTCCGTGGCTCCCCGGTATGCACCGTTTCTCTCCGGTGACTTCTTCGAATCGGTGTCGTCGGCTCCGTTGTCCTTTCGGTAATGCCGACAATTCTTCCGGAAGTGCCCCGGCTTCCCACAGTGGAAGCATGTGGGCCTTCCTCTTGACTGCGACCGGGTCCCCGACTTCTCCCGTCTTTGCGGACTCCGGTTCCATTGTCTTCCCCGATCCGATTCGGTAAGCAGCGCCTTCGAGTCGGAGGCCGGTTCTTTATCTCTCCGACGCGCTTCTTCGTTCAAAATGCTTGTCTTTACCGTTTGTAGAGACAAGTTATCTTCGGTGCAGGAGGTGCTGAGAGTCACCACCAAGTTCTCCCAGCTTTCCGGCAATGTACACATCAGAATGATGGCTTGCATTGCATCCTCCAACGGGAACTTGATCGCCGCAAGCTGGTTCACGAATCCCATGAACGTGCTTACGTGTTCCACCATACTCTCGCCGTCCCGGTACTTGAGATTCACTATCTTCCTCATCAGGGAGGTCCGGTTCAACGCATTCTTCCTCTCATAGAGGCCCGACAGCTTCCGCCACATCTCATATGCGTTGGTGTCGTTCGCCACATGTTGTAGAACGCTCACGTCGACGTATTGCCGAATGGTTGCAACGGCTTTCCGGTTCAGAAGCCTCCATTCCGACTCAAGTACCCCTTTCGGTATTTCCGACCTGTCAATCGGTTCGTACAGGTCCCGAACAATCAGAAGATCCTCCATCTTGATCTTCCAGTCGGCGTAATTCAGCGCATTCAGCACCATCATTCCCGGCTGCCCGCTGCCGCCGCCTTCCATTTTCTGCAACAGCTCGCTCTGATACCAGATTGTTGAGAATCGAACCTTCTATTCACCTTCTTCGGTCGGCCACAACCGATTAATCGCGGATCAATGGAGCAGAAAATAGGAACCACACGGAGAAACAAAATAAAACGCGAGTACACAGGGATTAACGTGGAAAACCCTAGACGGGAAAAACCACGGGAGTACAAGACTCCAAACCAAACACTATACAGAGAAGTATACAATGGCGAGCTGCAAGGCGACGACCTTGAGCTCGCTGTCCTCGCCACAGGCGGCGGAAATACACAGAGGCGTCTACCTCTTCGTCTCTCGCGCTCTATCTCTCTCTCTCTCTCTCGGCTACTCTCTCTTCACTCCCCTTGAGTGGAAAAACAGAAAAATAAGCAGCAACATAAACTGTTTGCCCTAAGTCATATTTATACACATATGACTTTCGGGCTATTTACAAATATAGCCTCAAGGGCTCTTGGCAAACATATTCACAAATATGTCCCCGCATCCGGATCTCCCTCCGGGTACATTCGTCATCCGGCTCCGTAACCGGGGTCTTCAGCATCCGGCTCCGTAGCCGGGGTATTCATCATCCGGCTCCGTAGCCGGGGTCTTCATCATCCGGCTCCGTAGCCGGGGTCTTCATCATCCGGCACCGTAACCGGGGTCTTCATCATCCGGCTCCGTAGCCGGGGTCTTCATCATCCGGCACCGTAACCGCAACCGGGCTTGCCGTCATTCATCTCCGGACATCCCATCCGGAGGGACCGAAATCCCAACATTCAACAACTGCCATTAAGTACTCCAAAATCACGAGCGCAATCCTGACTAAAGCAGCTCTGAGAAAGTCTTTTGCCAAAGACTCGGCAGATGAAGCTTACGTAGTACAAGGTTCAAACGACCAATCGAACAACCGGGGAAGAAGTTCTTCCCAACCGCCGAACAATCAGCGAAGCCAGAGCACATCTCGGGACAATCAAATCTGCAACTACTGCAAGAAAGCGGGACACATCAAAGCCAACTGTTGGGCACTCAAAGCAAAAATTGACAAAGCTCAAAGAGCGGATCAGAAGAGTAGCCGTCATGAGGAGGTCAACTACGTCGGCTCTTCAGCCGAAATTTTGACGACCGACCCAAACATACCGTCCATAGAGAACCCAATCAAATCAGAAGTTCTGCTTACAAATGAGGAATGGAGCACATGGCTCCTGGACTCGGGCGCATCGTATCATGTAACACCTCATATATCTCAGTTTTGGCAATACTCAGACTAGCACTCTGACTCAATTCGAGTCGGGAACTCGCAACATTGCGCCATAATCGGAATCGGCACCGTAGAGCTCAACCTTCTGGGTGGCTCTACACTCGTACTACACAATGTTCGACACATTCATGAGCTTTCAAGACCCTTGATCTCAGTCGGACAACTTGACGAAGCCGGCATCCGTTCCGGGTTCTCATCAGGAGGGTGGACACTCCACAAAGGGAACCTCCTGCTTGCTCGAGGACCAAAGGTACACTCTTTGTACCCTTTATATGTCACACTCAAAGAGGGTGACTTATTTTTGGTTGATATCCCCGTATCATCGTTATGGCATGGACGACTTGAACACCTTAGCAAGGCCGGCATAATGCACCTATCCAGAACCAGTTACATCCCCAAGATCTCCTTCTCGAATCACCAATTCTGCGAGCATTGCCAATACAGAAAACAGGTAGCCGCATCACACCTGACATCAACACCAAGAGAATCGAGTCCCCTCGATTTGGTCCACTCGGACGTCTGTGGCCCGATGCCACATCAGTCTCTCGGCAGTGCTTCATACTTCGTCAGTTTTATTGACGACTCGATTCGGAAGGTGTGGGCTTACCCCATTAGAACCAAAGATCGGGTGTTATCGATCTTCTCTGAATGTCTTGCAATGATCGAAAACCAGACCGGTCGAAAACTAAAATGTCTCCAAACTGATAATGGAGGAGAATTCAAGTCTGACGAATTCGTCCAATTTTATTGGGAACGCGGCATTCGAAGTGAATATATCACACCCTATAGTCTGGAGTAGAATGGAATTGCTGAACGCATGAATCAGACGATTCAAGAATGCATAGTATCCATGCTCCAACACTCTGGACTATCGGATGGCTTCTGGGCGGAGGCTCTACTTACGGCAGTACACATAATAAATATGTTGCCAGGTAGACCTCTAGGACTTAAATTACCTCAGGAAACATGGACCGATAGTAAGCCGAATTATGACAAGCTGAGGATCTTCGGTTGCAAGGCGTATGCCCTCATACCAAAAGACGACCGCCGGAAACTCGAAGAAATGCGTTTTCCTTGGATATGGACCCGACGGCGAGATCGGATACCGACTCTGGGACCCCGAGCACAGACAAATCGTCCAAAGTTCGGATGTCGTGTTCAACCAGTCAGCTATGCATAAAACGGCCGAAAGGCCTATTGAAGTCTGAAGGGTAATATTTTCCGAAGTGCCAACCCTTCATGAAGGCCCAACCCACAACACGAGATCGATTTCATGGGTAACCGACACCTCCCGTCCTGAATCCACCGATTCAGCACAACCGAATGGCTCGACTTCCGACCATCCGACACCAATACCCAGTTCGACCAGTCCAATCATACCTCGAAGATCCGAGCGACTGTTGCAACCTCCGGAAAGGTACTCTCCCGGAATTTTCTTTACCGACGCCGGCGAACCGTCGTCTTACGAATAAGCATCGGCATCTACCGACTCAGCCACCTGGCATCTGGCGATGGAGTCGGAAATGCACTCCATTCACGCAAACAAGACTTGGGACTTGGTCCAATTACCGAAGAATCGACGTGCTCTTCCGTGTAAGTGGGTTTATCGACTAAAAGAGATGTCTGACTCGAGCAACCCAAAGTACAAGGCTAGATTTGTTGCGAAGGGATTTCGACAAGAATATGGCGTCGACTTTGATGAAATCTTTTCACCAATGGTGAAAATGACAACCCTTCGTTTCATGCTTGGCGTCGTGGCCGCCGACAACTTGGAGCTGATTCAGCTAAATGTAAAAACGACATTCCTGCACGGTGACGTATAAGAGGAAATCTATATGGAGCAGCCGAAAGGCTTTGTCGCATCCGGCCAGGAACATCTAGTTTGCCGACTCAGGAAGAGTTTATACGGCCTGAAACATGCACCTCGACAGTGGTACAAGAAGTTCGACGACTTCATCCAATCGGTTGGCTTCTCCAAGAGCGATGAGGACCACTGTCTCTTCACCAAAACAACTCAAGACGAGTCTCCCGTCTTCCTCATCATTTACATGGACGACATGCTACTCTCTGGCCGACATGCCGGAGAGTTCACCGAACTCGTTCGGAAACTGCGGTTGAAGTTTGCCATGAAGGACCTCGATCTGGCAAGACACATACTTGGTATGAAGATTAGTCCGCATCGCGATAAACAACAACTCCTCTTTTCTCAAACTGACTACATGGGACGTGTCTTGGAACACTTCAACATGCATTCGGCCAAGTCTGCTTCGACCCCGCTCCCCATTAACCTTCAGCTGTCTCAGCGAGACTGCCCGACATCCGGTCCGGAGGGGGAAGACATGAAGTCGGTACCATATGCACCGGCAGTCGGCTCCCTTATGTATGCGATGGTCGCGACACGGCCTGATATTTCTCACGCTGTAAGAGTCGTCAGTAGATTCATGCACAGCCCAGGCCGATCGCACTGGAACGCAGTCAAGCATCTGTTCAGATATCTAGCTGGCACAAAAGACCACAACATTCTTTTTGGACCGAACTAAACCTCAGGCATAGTCAGTTACACCGATTCGGACTTCGCCGGTTGCGTAGACAGTAGGAAATCAACAACCAAATATTGTTTCAAATTCGTCAATGGAGCAATCTCGTGGAAGTCGAAACTTCAGGAGTGCACAACCACCTCAACGACCGAAAACACCGGGTCATTTGAAACAGGTAATATGTCGTATTCTCTTTTGGCATAGTTGGCCAGATGTAGAAAAGTACCCTATTTTAGCCTGATATCGAAAATATATGATGCATGCGTACCCCTTTTGCGACTTGATGGTTAAATATAGAACAAAAAAAACCTAGCAATTACTAAATTGTATATGTGTCCACATTCGTGTCAATTTGCATATCATGGAGCACAATTGAAGACTTGGTTCAATATAAAGTTCTAAAATTGGTATCCATATTCAAATTGTAAAGTAAAACTACATAAACCGTAATTATAAATATGTGGTTTTGGGTTTAGAATAAAGTAGTACCCCACTTGTTGGACGGGTATATCGATAGTTTCATTGTATAATGTCATATAGTTCATGACAATGTAATTGGTAAGAGTAACAATTACGTACGACATTCATTTATACTATGTGGAACCAGTAGACTTGAACCGTAGGTAACTAAAAACCTCTTATTATCAAAAACATTCGCCTTTTCATATACAGTCATGCTAACGGAAATGAGAAATTACAATATCATGTTAATATCTCAAACTGAAGAAGAGCATGGTGACCAATTATATGTAAATACAAACAACGGTTCCAATAATGATTAAAAAGGGAAATTATGAATAGGTGAATTTAATTAAACGATAAACAATTACAGATGTTCTCATATACAAATATAATATGAAGTGATGGTGAACATTATGCCTCAAAATCCTCAATTTTTACATTACGCCATCTACATCAATCTATAAGCAAATCAGGCAGAGCAGGCTCCTCTGGCGCTGATTGTTCTAGACTGTTTTCATTCGTGTCATCTCCAAGCTGTCCCGAATCTGATGTATGGTCAAACTGTGCTACATCTTCCAGGTCCACCAGCTCCCCTGCTTCTTCATCAATTGGTTCCATTGGTTCTCGTGAAGTCATCTGGAACATCTCTGTCTTGTTGATGTGTTTTGCTCCGACTTCTTGATCCTGATCTGGACAGTCCCAGATTCCTATGATCCTCATTTTGATGAAGTTAACTTGAGCATGGTCCTTCTCCAATGCAACACAGTTTCTAACCATCTTCAATGCACAAGCTGTCGTTGTACCTAAGGGTCGCATGAACACAAACAAGTATATATAAGAAGTAACGTCTTAAACTTGATAGACAAGATTGAAATGAAATATATATATTATACCTGTGCCAGAGAACAAGTCTAGGACCCAATCATCTGGATTCAAGAAGAGCTCTATGAGGCGGTTGATCAATCTTTGAGGTTTTTGATAAGGGTTCACCATACTTTTATCCCCTGACACATGTCTTAATTTTTTGGTTACGGCTGGGCACATGATGTAGTTAACCACGTTACGCTCATTGACATGTGCTCTAGCCTTCTTCTTTGTAATTGAATCATAGTAGCCCACACAAAAATGTTCGACCGCACTAACCATTCGATCGCCAGGGCTATGTGTAATATTTGTTTTGATCCTATAGAGAAAGAAAATCAAGTATTAGAGGTGTAAATGTGTACATATAATAAGAAGTATTGTAATGAGTAAAAGCGAACTATAACACACCAATGCATGTGTTCAGTGGCATGACAACGGGACTTCAAAGCTATTGTGACTGACAGTGATTGCCCCATGCTATGAAATATGACTATCCTCCACAAGGGGGCCAATGTCAGTTCTGCGAAATCCTTTACCATTTTCTCGATCTGAGGGTACTTGAAAGGCACATCATCATATGTTGATCCCGCAATACGGAAACCATATGGTATGTCAGCTATCAGCAAAGTGTAGTGCCTTCTCGGTAACAGTTCGAGCATCTGGGATACTTCGCCATTGAAAACACTATAATGAAGCTGTTTGAAAGGATCAGACCTATGCAAAAAACTCTTTACAGTCTCCGAATCCTCGGGCAGTTCCATTTCCTTCCCTTTGGTCATTCTCTTCTCATATTTCGCACGTTCTAAGTGCGTGATGAAGGCCGCTGGAATACCGTCATTATTGTCGTTGTTCTTTTTCGATTTTGATGGTTTCTGCAAGTGTCATTGTTGTTAGCAGGGAACATTACTTTCTAAGATATCAACATTCAAAAGACACATACCCATTCTCTAAATACAATAAAATATTCCTCCAATGCCTTGTAGGAAGAAGTTATCGGGCAGGCTTGTTCAACTTCTTCCCATGTCGGTAAACTCAGTTTTTGCATCATCAACTCCTGAATCTTCATGTATACCTTGTGACTGCACAATCAATATGAAATTAGAAATAAGATATTCAAAATAATTGAAGACTTTCATGAAAAGGTATACTATAAACACTTACTTTGGCAAGTCTGTTACCATCTCGTCCAACTAAATTCCTTGGCAACCACTCGAGATAGCACGGATATTAACAATCTATCATCTTTGATACCTTGGAGGAGGTATGAAAAGGCTGATGGAGGAGGCGACGGTTCTTCACGCGGAGACCGTCCACTACTCGGGGTCAGCTGGTATTCAGGTCGGAGCTGGCGAGGACCCGAAGACGAACAAAGCCGAGTTTTGGCCGACGATGGTAGAAGGCCTCGCCGACGCACAACTAAGGAAAGAAGAGGCGGACCGCGCGGAAAAACGGGTCCGGGAGGTAACCGGGTGGAGTGACCCGGTGGAGGAAAAGACGGGCTTCGTCGAAGCCGCTTTTCAAAACTACGAGGCTCTGGTGGAGGACAAGCAGGTAGGAAAAACCGGAGGGGCCGGGCCCTCGCAACGATATGAAATTCGATTTGGGCAAAGGTGGAATGAGGCCGGTGTAACCGGCGCCTAGGATAATCCCAAGAGGGGCGGATACCGGCTGGGCATAGAAATCGAAAGATCCACGGACCTACGAAAGGTCCTGGAAGAACGAATCCTCGACAGCAAGGTGGAACTGTTGCTGAGGGAAGTGCTTGGGATCGCCAAGAAGGAGTTCCACGACTCCATCGTAGACTTGGTGAAGAGGAAGAGGCTGTTGACAGAGACAGAACCAGAGAAGCCGGTGGAGGTGCAGACGACGCACATAGAGGACATGGCGCTGGAAGACGAGTTGGCGGAGAGCCACTATTCGAGGCCGCATTGGGCCAGAGCGACCACGGAGACCCCCGTGAAGATCGGAGATGTTCATGAACCGGTGATGGTGTTGGTGGACCACGGTTCAGAAATCAATTTGATGTCCATGGACTTCTACAAGAAGGGGAAATGGCCGATCAACACCAAGCACGGGTGGAAAATACGGGCAGCGATGCGTGCCACCGAAGAACTGCATGGAGGCTGCCCGAATGTACGAGTGAAGATCGATGATGTCGAGATTGACCAACACTTCTTTGTGCAGGAGACGTCCTCACATCCGGTTATACTAGGAGAACCGTACATCACGGCAACACGGATGGAGACCAAGGTGCTGGACAACAGCTCGGTCTATGCAAGGGTCAAGAGCTAGGATGGGTGTCACTCGGTCCAGTTCCTGACGGTGAGACCGAACCATGAACGGAACCGTGAGACCCTCGGGGGCGACAACTGAGAGGATTTTTAGAGAGGGCTATCAAGGCGTGGGGCCGCGATAGTCCGGACACTCCGGGAAAACCCCACAAATGTACAGTACGGAAGAAGACTTGTACCATGGGTAGGAAGTTTTGGTTCTCCGACAATGGAGGTTGTAGTATAACCAGCGTCAGCGGCCGGGAGAGGAAGCGAGCGGAGGAGCGGCTCATGGGATGTGGAGTCCTCTTCCCCGACGAAGACATCAGCGGCGCCGTTGAGGCGGTCTCTTTTGATGACACCTTGGGCGAACTATGAAAGGTGATCGATTAAGAGCTTAGAGAAGACCGGACCGTTCTAGTAGGATCGATGGGAATGTACGAAGTCATCGCGAACTTCGGGGAAAGGATCGGGTCGGATCGGACGGCCCGCGTGGATACGAAATACAAGACTGTGGAACGGAAGGTGAGGCCAATTGCTGCACCCTTGCTGGAGGGCAGCGAGGAGCGAATGAAAGGGGTCGCATCGGACCCAAGTTTACGAAATCCGGCCCGCATATGACACACGTTCACCGACATAACGCTACGTGAGCTCAAAATCGGTGGGGACGGCTTCCTACTGCTGGCAGAAGAGGACCGTTTTCGGGGAATGCTCGGAAGGCATGGGGAGGCTTTCGCATTCTCACCGGAGGAGATCGGGTGCGTAGACCCGACAGTCGTGGAACCGATGGTGATATTCACGGTACCGCATGTGCCGTGGAGTCTCAAACCGATTCCAATACCCAGAGCTCACATCCCGAAGCTGATGGAGTTGTTAAAGCAGAAGGTCGAGATGGGCATCCTCAAACCGTCGAGTGCCCCATACTCGAATCGGTGGTTTACCGTGCCGAAGAAGGACGGCACGCTGCGCTTTATTCAAGACCTGCAGCCAGTCAACAAGGTGACCATTCGAAACACAGGAATCGGACCGACAATAGACGAGTTCGCGGAGGCCTTCGCCGGAAGGTCGATTTACTCGGTCGGTGATCTCTACTCGGGGTACGATCAGTTCCAGCTAGACATAGAGAGCAGAGACATCACGACAATGCGAACTCCGCTCGGCCTAGTACGAATGTGTACCCTACCGCAAGGAGGGACGAACTCGGTGGCTCACATGGTGAACGCCATGAACAAGGTGCTGAGGGATTGTATCCCGGACATCACCATGCCGTTTTTGGACGACGTCCCGATCAAGGGATGCCCGGTGGAGGAAAAGGACGAGACGATCGGACCGGACGGGTGCCGGAAATTCGTGGCGACGCACATTGATGACTGCGAGAAGGTGCTGTAGAGGTTAGAGGGCGCGAGGCTCACCTTCTCCGGGGAAAAATCAGCCTTCGAGCAATCAGAGATCATGGTCGTCAGACACCTATGCGGGTCGTACGGCCGGAAACCGTCTCCGGCTAAGCTAGAAGCCATCTCCGCGATGAAGCACGACTGTAGCTCGGTCATGGAGGTTCGGAGGTTCTTGGGAGCATGCACGTTCTTCCACATATGGATCCCACATTACGCCCACGTCGCGGAGCCGTTATACGGGTTGCTGAAAAAGGTGCGAAAATTCGAGTGGAGAGACGAGCATACGGAGTCTGTCCGAAAGATGAAGGAAGCACTTGCCGCAGCTCCAGCACTCCGAAAGGCTGTCTACGGAAAGGACACTCCAATTTACGTAACCATAGACACGAGTCCAACCGGGATCGGATGGGTCGTCAACCAAGAGGACGAGGACGGCATGCGTTTCCCGATCCGGTTCGGCGCGAAGGTTCTCAGCGAGCGATAACGAGGATACGCCCAGGTTAAACGCGAGCTCTGGGGTATCGTTTTGGCGGTAAAGGCCGATAAAGACTACCTGATCGGGACAGACGTAATTATCGAGACAGACTGCCTGCCAATTCTTGGCATGGTTTCCGGATGCGCGACGCCGGACCTGGCAATGCTCAGGTGGATAACGTACATCAAGTCCCTGAATCCGGAAATACGACACATTTCCGGGAAAGACAATGCCATGGCCGACATGCTTTCACTGGCGAGGTTCGAAAACGAGGGCGGCATGGTTTCGGAGGACGAGGAAGTTGGCGTGGACTTCTTCGAGTCGGCTTACGTAACAACCGGCAGGGAATGCACTCCAACGCTTAACGATTTCGACGAGAGCAAGTACAACGGGGAGTGGCTGCAGATCGGCGGGTGCCTGAAAACAATGACACCGGATGTGGCATGGAGAAAGGATGAGGCCAACCGGATTCGGAAGAAAGCGTACCGATTCTTTCTCCGGGACGGGTACATATGGAAGCACCCGAAGAAGAGGAACGACATCCCGCTCTGAGTGGTGGCGAAGGAGGAACAGGAGGATTTGTTGGCGGCGTACCACGATAGTCCTTGGGCTGGACACCGTGGAACGTGGGCCACGTTCGAAAAGCTAAAGGGGAAGTACTGGTGGCCGGGACTATACCGAGACGTGCATCGGTTCGTGACGACCTGCGAAAGCTGTCAGGTGCACTCCATGATCCGACACAGGGACAAGCTTCACCCAACCTACCCTCCGACCATCCACTTCAAGTGGATGGTGGATTGGGTGACGATGCCAATGGGGGTAGGACAGATGCAGTATCTGGTGCTGGCTCGAGAGGATCTAACGAACCAAGTTGAAGGTCGAGCCCTGCAGAACAAGACAACTACAGCCGTGTGCCGGTTTTTGATTGAGGACGTGGTATGTCGATACGGGTGCGCAGGGAAGATCGTGGCTGACCGTGGTGAGTTGGACGCAGAAGAGGCTGAAGAGCTGTTCAACCGGCTAGGAGTCAAACTTTCGCTCACCACATCGTACAATCCGGAGGCGAACGGTGTCGTGAAGAAAACCGTAACCGAACGCTTCTCCTCTGTCTGTTCTGTATTGCTCTTCTCTGCAGATTTCGGGAGGCTCGCGCTGCTTCGAGGAACGCCCGTGTGCTTTCGGCAGCACCTCCATCCTATCCCCTTTACGTGCGCAGACGATCAGGCATCAGCATCTGTTCGCTGGCCTGTTAGGTTGTAACCGCTCGCGTGCTCTATTGTGTACTTGTTATTCGTTAATATACAAACACTTGTGTCTCCCTATCTCTGTGTCCATTCGCGTCTTCTGTGTTGACAGGCCGTGCCCCTGTGTTTCTTTGCTCATACGTGAATGGGCGTCTCTCTCTTTCTCTTTCCCCTTCTATCACTTGCTCTTCGGTTCAAGAACCCGGTGGTCCCGCCTCGTTTCTCCACGCACACGCATAGTAACGCGACATATTTGGTGAACCCGACGTGAACAGGCGGCAGAGGAGCGGAGATGAAGGGGTCGGATCTTGCAGAGGCCATGGCTTCGGCCGTGGACCGGATAGTGAGCGCGCGCGAGGGCACCAGCGCCCTTGAGAGGGCTATTGAGGCGATCGTCGGTATGATCGGCCGATTCAGTGGAAAGGATGCCACGAGTTATTTGGCGTCATACCGGGCGGAGATGTTGATGAGGGATATTCCGGAAGAGAGGCGTCTTGCCGGATTCCCTCGAGTGGCGATGCCCGGCATCCATGCGGAGGTGCTCGAAGTCCGGGCAGAGAGCCGGACCTGGGAGAAGTTCGAAGGACGGCTCCTGGAGAAATACGGGCTAGATGACGCGCTTCAACTTTCGAAGCGGGGCTTCATGGAGTGCGTGGAGTCCCCCAACAAAGGAAGAAATGTGTCGGTACTCCTCCGGGAGTTTGACGAACGCTTTGCGCGCCTTTCGGCGCTCGATCGGACCGTTTTGGACACAAGTCGTGTCCTACTGTTTGTCAAGTCAGTTGATGCACGGGATCGGGGGCAAGTGGGCTCCTTACTGGAAACCGAAGACGGGCTGACGGCCGACTGGGCCGCGGTAAAAAGAGTCTGCGGCCGTTTTGACAAACGGTGGGAGTGGGCTGATACAGAGGCGACCGGGGCGGGACCTGTCGCAGCAAGGAAGCTCGAACCGATACCGCAGGCGCGAAGGGAAGAGACCCGGGAGTGGCTCGAAACCGGTTCGGCTTCGACCGGCGTGGTCAGAGGCTCGTCCGGGGGAACAACTTTGGAGGAGTTGACACGAGCGGTAAAGGATCTCCAAATCGCCCAGGCTCGGAGGGAAGGCGGCGATCAGGCTCGTGACCGACGGCCTCCGGCAGGAAGTAGGTGCATGTGGTGCGACGAGGTTGGCCACATCCGGAAAGACTGCGAGGAGTTTACGGAGGCTTTGAGAAGCCGGGTAGTGTACCTGTGGGAAGGTCGGGTGCACGCCAGTGATACCCGGAGGGCCCTGAACCGAAACAACGTTGTCGTGAAGAAAACCGCCCACAAGAGGAATCGGAGGAACAAGGCGTGGGAAACGGCTCTACGCACACACGCGCCCCAAGAAGTACCTAAGGACGAAGTAGGTACATACGAGGATCCTAGGTGGGTAGATTCGGTTGGTATGCAGTTAATGCCAAACGGCCTCTTGACGGGCTATAAAAGGGAAGAGGAAGAATAGAAGTGGGGATCTCGCGCGGAGAGGACGAAGTGCTGCCGAACCGATTTCGGAGCTTCTCTCTCACTCCTGCTTTCTCTGTCTTCTGCTCCATCGCGTACCAGTGCAGGTTTCGAGGAGGCTTGCGCTGTTCCGTGGAACGCCCCGAGTGCGTCCTGCAGCACCTCCGACCTGTTTTCCCTTCCTGTGCGTCGCGACATACAGGGGTCGGCATCTGTTCGCCGCCCTGTTCGTTTTCGTTAGTATCTATTTCGTGCCCCACCGTGGGTTGTAATACTTTAGTCTGTTATTTTCTTGCATTCATAAGTACATATCTTTCGTTGTTGCGTCCATCTGCGTCGGCGTTTATTTGTGATCTCTGTTTGTTGGGCCGTGTCCCTGTGCAATCGTCGGTTCTGCGCAATCGGATCTTCGGTTCTGTGTAATCGGGTCTCTCTCTCTTACTCCTCTCTCTCTTGCTCTTCGGTTCAAGACCCCCGTGGTCCCTCCTCCTTTCTACACGCAAGGGCGTAGTAACCCCGACATCTTGGTGAACCCGACGTGAAAGAGGCGGCAGAAGAGCAGAAGATGAGGGGGTCGGATCTCGCAGAGGCCATGGCTTCGGCCGTGGATCGGATTGTAAACGCGCGCGAGGGCACCGGTGCCCTCGACAGAGCTATTGAGGCGGTCGTCGGCACGATCGGCCGGTTCGATGGGAAGGATGCCACGAAGTATCTGGCGTCCTACGGTGCGGAAATGTTAATGCGGGACATTCCGGAAGACAGGCGTCTTGCCGGTTTTCCCCGAGTGGCGATGCCGAGCATCCATGCGGAGGTGCTCGAGGTGCGGGCGGAGAGCCGTACCTGGGAGGAGTTCGAAGGTCGGCTCCTGGAAAAATACGGACTGGACGACGCGCTCCGGCTTTCGAAGCGAAGCTTCATGGAGTGGGTGGAGTCTCCCGAGAAAGGAAGAAACGCGTCGGCACTCCTCCGGGAGTTCGAGGAGAACTTCGCGCGCCTTTCGGCGCTTGACAGGATGGTCCTGGATACAAGCCGGGTCCTGCTGTTCGTCAAATCGGTTGACGAGAGGGATCGGAGTCACGTGGGCGCCCTGCTAGAAACCGAAGACGGGCTGACAGCCGACTGGGCGGCGGTCAAGAGAGCCTGCGGCCGTTTCGACAAACGGCGAGAATGGGAGGATGACAGAGCAACCGGGTCGGGCTCAGTCGCGGCGAGGAAACTCGAGCCGGCGCAGCCGGTGCGAAGGGAAGAGACTCGGGAGTGGCTGGAATCCGGTTCAGCTACGACCGACGTGATCAGAGGCTCGACTGGTGGAGCTGCGTTGGAGGAACTGACGAGGGCGATAAAAGACCTCCAAATCGCACAAGCCCGCAGAGAAGGCGGAGGACCTGCTCGTGACCGACGGCCGGCGGCAGGGAACAGGTGCATGTGGTGCGACGGGGTCGGCCACATCCGAAAAGACTGCGGCGATTTCGCAGAGGCGCTGAGGAACCGGGTGGTGTACCTATGGGAAGGCCGGGTTCACGCCAACGACACGAGAAGGGCCCTAAACCGAAACGACGGGCGAGGCGGAATGAAGAGGTTGATGGAAGAGGCGGCGGCCCGACATGCGGAAACCGTCCACTACTCGGCGTCGGCCGGTATTCGAGTCGGGGGCAACGAGGCCCGAAGAGGAAGCAAAGCCGGATTCTGGCCGACGGTGCTGGAAGGCCTTGCCGATACGAGGATGAAGAGGGAGGAATCGGACCGTGCGGAGAAACGGGTACGGGAGATGACCGGGTGGAGCGACCCGGTCGAGGAGAAGACGGGCTTCGTGGAAGCCGCTTGCCGGAACTACGAGGCTCTGGTAGAAGAGAAGCGGGTGGGGAAACCCGGGACGACCGGGCCCTCACAACGATACGAGACCCGGTCCGGGCCACGACGGGACGAAGCCGGCGGGGCCGGTACGCAAGATAAACCCCAGAAGGGCGGGTACCGTCTGGGGACGGAGATAGAAAGAACCACGGACTTACGAAAGGTCCTGGAGGAACGGATCCTCGACAGCAAGGTGGAGCTGTCGCTACGGGAGGTGCTCGGAATCGCGAAGAAAGAGTTCCACGACTCCATCGTGGACTTGGTCAAGCGGAAGAGGCTGTCGACGGAGGAGGAACCGGAAAGACCGGTAGAGGTGCGGACGGCGCACCTGGACGACATGGCGCTGGAAGACGAGTGGGCGGAGAGCCACTATTCGCGGCCACACTGGGCCCGAGCGACCACGGAAACCCCGGTAAAGATCGGCGATGTCCAGGAACCGGTAGTAGCTTTGGTGGACCACGGATCGGAAATCAACCTGATGTCCATGGACTTCTATAAGAAGGGCAAATGGCCGATCAACACCAAGCACGGGTGGAAGATAAGGGCGGCGACGCGCGCCACCGAGGAACTTCACGGGGCCTGCCCGAATGTACGGGTCAAGATCGGCGATGTCGAGATAGACCAGCACTTCTTCGTGCAGGAGTCGTCATCGCACCCCGTCATACTGGGAGAGCCGTACATCACGGCGGCTCGAATGGAGACCAAGGTGCTGGACAACGGTTCGGCCTATGCGCGGGTCAAGAGCCAGGACGGGCGCCATTCGGTCCAGTTTTTGACGGTTAGGCCGAACCACGAGCGTAACCGCGACTCCCTCGGTTCCGATAACCGAGAGGATTTTTAGAGAGGGCTGCCAAGGCGTGGGGCCGCGACAGTCCGGACACCCCGGGAAACCCCCACACCTGTACGATAAAACCGAAGGAACCTTGTACCATAGGTAGGGGATTTTTGTTCTCCGACAGCGGAGCGTGTACGATAGTCGGCATCGGCGGCCGAGAGAAGACAAAGGCGGAGGGGAGACTTCGAGCGTGCGGAGTTCTCGGCCCTGACGAGGAAATCAACGGAGCCGTGGAGGCGGTCTCATTCGACGACACCTTGGGAATGCTGGGAAAGGTAGTCGAAGAAGGCCTTAACGAAGACCGGACGATACCGGTGTGTTCCGAGGAGATGTACGAAGTCATCGCGGACTTCGGTCGAGGGCTCGAGTCAGTTCGGACGGCCCGCGTAAGCACCAAGTACAAGACTGTGGACCGGAAGGTAAGGCCAGTCGCGGCACCCTTACCGGAGGACAGCGCGTCGAGAATCAAAGGGGTTGCATCGGACCCTAGTCTACGAGATCCGGCCTGCATAGGGCACACCTTCACCGACGAGACGCTCCGAGAGCTCAAAAT